>NW_023662993.1:48475-55975 GCF_015228065.2 Penaeus monodon
TGGAAAACGTCATTTTGGAGTCTACTCTCAAAAGGCTATATTTCGCTAGATTTTTGCCCTTTTTTCGACTTTTGGGATTTTTTATCTTTACCTTTTTTTATTATTATGGACCACATTCTTTATTATCATCTATTATTCATGATTATCATCATATTATCGTTATTCACATATTAATTCATTATCATCATCATTTGATCTTATTAATTATTATCATATTTCGCATAATTATCTTATTATGCAATTTATTCTTTAATTTATATTTTATCATCATCTGTATTATACATATTACATTATATAATTATTTATATATATTAATATAATATATAATTTTTATTAATCATATCATTATTATATCATTATTAAATTATATTTATTACTTAATTATTATATAATTATTTTTAAATTATACTCATAAAAAATATAATATATATAAAATAATATTAATAACAATATTATTTTAACATTTTATTATTAAATTATATTATTATTAATTATTATTTTATTATTACAGTTATAATTAATTTTTTGCAATAATATAATATTATAATATAATAATATAATAATAATAATTAATAATAATATATAATAAAAAATATATAATTAATAATAATAATATAATTAATAATATAATAATAATATTTTTTAATAATAATAATAATGATAATAATAATATAATAGTAATAATATTAATAAATCAAATTTTACAAATATCTTTTATTCTCACTTTTATCATAATTATTGTATGATTAATAAATTCAGTAATTATTAATTATTACCCTAATAATTGCCAAATCATCAAATGAATATAAAAAATTTTGGATCTCTTCAAAGGCTATTTTGCTATATTTTGCTTTTTCGACTTTGTGATTTTTTTTTATTTCCTTTTTATTTATAATATGGACACAATTCCTGTTATTATCATATTATATGATTATATCATTATTTCGTTATCATCATTATTCATTATCATCATTTATCATCTTTTTATTTATTGAATATTTTTACATTATTATATATTAATATTATATCATTATTCATTATATATATATTTAATCTCATCTAATAATACAATTAATTATTTTAAATATATTACCATTAAAAAATTATAATTATTATATACATTATGATATTAATTATTTTAATAATATATAATAATATTAATATTAATAATAATAAAATAATAAAATATAATAATAATAATAATATATATTAATATGATATAATGATAATATGAAATCATATGATAATAGTAAATATTAAAAAATTAATCATAAAATGTTATCCCATTCTCCTTTATTCTCACTTTATCATCATTATTGTCCATGATTAATTAGAATTCAGGTATTTATTATCATTATTACCCTAATAATTGCCAGAATAAACCCCCTCAAATGATGGAAACAACGTCCATTTTGGAGTCCTACTCCAAACAGGCTATATTTCGCTAGATTTTAACGCTTTCTCGACTTTTTGGGATTTTTTTTCTTTTACCTTTTTTTTTATATTGGACACATTCCCTGTTATTTATCATCAAGTTTATCAATGATATCATCATTATATCGTTATCATTTTTCAAAAAAAAAATCATTATCTCATTTATCATCATCATTATTCATCATTATTGCCATTATTATCATCTTATTGCAATAATTATCATTCTTATTGGCAGTTATAATATATTTTTTACATCTATATAATAACAACTACATAATAATAGTAATAGCAATAATAATACAATAATAACGTTTTTATAATCATTAGTTAGATCTTATTTTAATTAATATCGTTTATTCTGTAAATTATTACTGGTATGATAATTATTTTACATTATACTCCCATAAAAATAATTCATAATGATCATAATAACAATAGATGATATTAATAACAATAGTATAACAATTCCGTAATTATTATATTATACTTATTCTTATTCTTTATTGTTAATTATTACAGTTATCTATTATTTTTTGGCAATAAATACTTAATAATTAAAAGTATATAATATAATAATAATAATATAATAATAATAATAATACTAATAATAATAACTAATAATATAATGATAATAATAATGATATAAGATAATAATAATGATAATAGTAATACTATTAATAATCTCAAATGTTATCCAAATTCTCTTATTCCTCAATTTTATCATCATTATTTCATGATTATTAATTCGGTAATTAATTTATCATTATTTTACCTAATAATTGCCAGAATCATCAAATGAATTGAAAAAACGTCAATTTTGGAGTCTACTCCCTCAAAAGGCTATAATTTCGCTAGATTTGCCGCTTTTTCGGGACTTTTGGGATTTTTTCTTTTACCTTTTTGTTATTATATATGGACACATTTCCTGTTATTATCATCATTATTTCACATTATCATCATTATTATCATGATCATTCCCATCATATCTCATTATCATCATTATCATCATCATTATCATCTTATTGCAATTATTATCATCATATATTGAATATTTATCATTATTATTGCAATTATTGCAGTATAATAATATATATTTACATCTATAACTAATAACAATCTACATAATAATTATTAATAGCAATATAATAAATAATACGTTTTTATAATCATCAATTATATCATATTTTATTAATATACGTATACTGTAATATTATGATATATAATAATTATTTTACAATTATAATAACCATAAAAATAATAATAATGATAATAATAACAATAATGATATAATATAACAATATTAAAATTCGTATTAATATTAATAATATTATATTATTATTATTTTTTATTCAGTTTATAATATATTTTTTTGGAATTAATACTAATAAGGTAAATTAATATATACCCTAATAATAATCATAATAATAAATAATAATAATAATAATGTATTAATATGATCTATAATAATGATAATTAATGTAAGTATATATATTAATAATCTCTATTGTTACCAAATTTTCTTTTATTCTCACTTTGATCATCATTTATTGTCATGATTAATAGAATCAGGTATTATTATCATTATTATCCTAATATTGCAGAATCATCAATGAATGAAAAAACTCATTTTGGAGTCTACTCTCAAAGGCTATATTTCGCTAATTTTTGCACGTTTTGACTTTTGAGATTTTTTTTCTTTTACCTTATTTTTTTTTATTATATATGGACACATTCGTTATTAATCATCATTACTATCATATTATCATCATTATTATCATTATCTCATCATATCATCATTATCATCATTATTACATATTATAATAATTATTATCATCATTATTGCATAATTAATCATTATTATTGCAATTATTGCAATTAAAATATATATTTTTAACATCTATCTATAACAATCTACATATATAGTTAATAGCTAATATAATAACAATATAACGTTTTATAATCATATTTTATGCATTATTTTAATTAATACGTTATTACTGTAATATTACTGTTATAATAATTAATTTATAATATACTACCATAAAAAAATAATAATGATAATAATAACAATAATGATATTAATAACAATATTATAACAATTCGTATTATTATAATTATACTTATTATTATTTTTATTATTACAGTTATAATATATTTTTTGGCAATAATACTAATAATTAAAGTAATAATAAAAATAATAATAATAATAATAATAATAATAATAATAATAATAATAGTAATAATGATAATAATAATGATAATAATGATAATGATGATAATAATAATGATAATAGTATAATATTAATAATCATCAAATGTTATCCAAATTCTCTTTATTCTTACTTTTATCATCATTATTGTCATGATTAATAGAATTCAGGTAATTATTATCATTATTACCCTAATAATTGCCAGAATCATCAAATGAATGGAAAAAACGTCATTTTGGAGTCTACTCTCAAAAGGCTATATTTCGCTAGATTTTGCCGCTTTTTCGACTTTTGGGATTTTTTTTCTTTTACCTTTTGTTTATTATATATGGACACAATTCCTGTTATTATCATCATTATTATCATGATTATCATCATTATTATCGTTATCATCATCATTATCATCATTATCATCATATCATCATCATTATCATCATTATTGCAATTATTATCATCATTATTGCAATACTTATCATTATTATTGCAATTATTGCAGTTATTATATATATTTTTACATCTATACTAATAACAACTACAATATAATAGTAATAGCAATAATAATAACAATAATAACGTTTTTATAATCATATTTTATATCATTATTTTAATTAATTCGTTATTACTGTAATTATTGCTGTTATAATAATTATTTTTCCAATTATACTACCAGTAAAAAAATAATAATGATAATAATAACAATAATGATATTAATAACATATTATACAATTCGTATTATTATAATTATACTTATTATTATTATTATTGTTATTATTACAGTTATAATATATTTTTTGGCAATAATACTAATAATCAAAGTAATAATAATAATAATAATAATAATAATAATAATAATAATAATAATAATAATAATAATAATAATGATAATAATAATGATAATAATGATAATATGATAATAATAATGATAATAGTAATAATATTAATAATCATCAAATGTTATCCAAATTCTCTTTATTCTCACTTTTATCATCATTATTGTCATGATTAATAGAATTCAGGTAATTATTATCATTATTACCCTAATAATTGCCAGAATCATCAAATGAATGGAAAAGACGTCATTTTGGAGTCTACTCTCAAAAGGCTATATTTCGCTAGATTTTGCCGCTTTTTCGACTTTTGGGATTTTTTTTCTTTTACCTTTTTTTTATTATACATGGACACAATTCCTGTTATTATCATCATTATTATCATGATTATCATCATTATTATCGTTATCATCATCATTATCATCATTATCATCATTATCATCATCATTATCATCATTATTGCGATTATTATCATCATTATTGCAATAATTATCATTATTATTGCAGTTATAATATATATTTTTACATCTATACTATTAACAACT
This sequence comes from Penaeus monodon, assembly GCF_015228065.2. Lineage (NCBI taxonomy): Eukaryota > Metazoa > Arthropoda > Malacostraca > Decapoda > Penaeidae > Penaeus > Penaeus monodon. The sequence continues at coordinate 53,492 of NW_023662993.1, forward strand.
ACAATAATAATAGTAATAGCAATAATAATAACAATAATAATGTTTTTATAATGATTATTTATATCATTATTTTAATTAATATCGTTATTACTGTAATTATTACTGTTATAATAATTATTTTTCCAATTATACTACCAGTAAAAATAATAATAATGATAATAATAACAATAATGATATTAACAACAATATTATAACAATTCGTATTATTATAATTATACTTATTATTATTATTATTGTTATTATTACAGTTATAATATATTTTTTTGGCAATAATACTAATAATTAAAGTAATAATAATAATAATAATAATAATAATAATAATAATAATAATAATAATAATGATAATAATAATGATAATAATGATAATAATGATAATAATAATGATAATAGTAATAATATCAATAATCATCAAATGTTATCCAAATTCTCTTTATTCTCACTTTTATCATCATTATTGTCATGATTAATAGAATTCAGGTAATTATTATCATTATTACCCTAATAATTGCCAGAATCATCAAATGAATGGAAAAAACGTCATTTTGGGGCTCTACTCTCAAAAGGCTATATTTCGCTAGATTTTGCCGCTTTTTCGACTTTTGGGATTTTTTTTCTTTTACCTTTTTTTTTATTATATATGGACACAATTCATGTTATCATCATCATTATTTATCATGATTATCATCGTTATTATCGTTATCATCATCATTATCATCATTCATCATTATTATCATGATTATCATAATTATTGCAACTATTATCATTATTGCAATAATTATCATTATTATTGCAATTATTGCAGTTATAATATATATTTTTAACTATACTAATAACAGACAATAATAATAAAAAAAAATAAACAATAATAACGTTTTTATAATCATTATTTTATTCATTATTTTAATTAATATCGTTTATTTTTATTACTGTTTAATTATTACTTTTTCCAATTATCTACCAGTAAATAATAATAAAATAATATAAATAATGATATAATAACAATCAATATATAACAACATTTATTAAATTATATTATATTTTATTATTATTTTATTATTATGTTATATAATTTTTTGGTAATAATTATTAGTAAAATACATATAATAAATAATAATAATAATAATAATAATAATAATACTTATAATTATAATAATAGATATATAATAATAATAATGATAATAATAAATGATAATAATGATAATAATAGATAATATATAATATCAATGTATATCCAAATTCTCTTTATTCTCATTTTATCATCTTATTGTCATGATTAGAATCTCAGGTAATTATTATGATTATTACCCTAGGTAATTGCCAGAACATATAATGGAAAAATCGTCATTTTGGCAAAGAATGCAAAAGGCTATATTTTCGTGATTTTCCGATTTTCGACTTTTGGATTTTTTCCTTTTCCTTTTTTTTATTTATTTACAATTCCTGTTATTTCATCATTATTTCATGATTATCATCCTTATCGTTATCATCATCATTCTAAAATTTTATCTCATTATTCAATTATTCATCATCTTATTGCAATACATTATCATTTTATTGCAATTATTGCTTATATTATAATTTTTATCATCTATCAATAACACTCATTATAATATATATATTAATAATACTAATAATAACTTTTATAATCATTATTTATAATCATTATTTTAATCAATATCGTTTATTACTGTAATTATTACTGTTTATATCATTTTTTAACAATTTACTACAGTAAATAATAATAATGATAAAAAATATTAAATAATATTAATACAATAATAAAAAATTCGTATATTATAATTAACATTATTATTATATGAATATTATACATTTATTATTATAATTATTTTTTTGGCATAATATATAATTAAAGTAATATAATAATATATTAATAATAATATATAATAATAATAATAATAATAATGATAATAATGATAATAATAATAATATAAATAATATATAATATCAAATGTTATCCAAATTCTTTATTACTTTTATCATAATTGTCATGATTAATAGAATTCAGGTAATTCTCATTTTATTATATATTGCAGATAATAATAAATGGAGAATATCATTTTATTCCTATTCCAAAGCTAAATAATTTAACGCTTATTTTGGTTTTCTTTTAGGTTTATTTTCTTTTATTTTGGTTTTTAAATTTGGAATTCTTTTTTTATACATTTTTCATATATATATGCATTATCTTTATCATCACATTATTATCATCATTTCTCATATTGCATATTATCATCATTATTGCAATTATTATCATTATTATTGCAATTATTGCAGTTATAATATTATATTTTTATCATTATATAATACAACTAATTAATTAATAATAACATAATAAGAAATAATAACTTTTTATAATCATTATTTATACATTATTATTAATTAATACGTATACGCTTTTTTACTGTTAAATAATTATTTTTCATATTTAAAATACCTAAAATAATATAATTAATAACTGTACAA
>NW_023662993.1:63946-66446 GCF_015228065.2 Penaeus monodon
ATAATAATGATGACAATCATGATATAATGATGATAATAACAGGAATTGTGTTCCATATATAATAAAAAAAGTAAAAGAAGAAAAATCCAATAATCGAAAAGCGGCAAAATCTAGCGAAATACAATATAGCATTTGAGAGAAACTGCAATATGACGTTTTTTCCATTCATTTGAATGATTCTGTCAATTATTAGGGTAATATGATAATAATTACTGAATTTCTTTTTTAATCATGACAATAATGATGATCAAATTTAGATAAAGAGAATTTGGATAATATTTGATGATTATTAATATTATACTATTATCATTATTATTATCATTATTATATATGTTATTATCATTACATCATTATTATTATTATTATTATTACTTAATTATTGTTCATTGCCAAAAAATATATTATAACTTTATATTTACAAATAATAATAATAATATAATTCAATAATACGAATTGTTATAATAAATTTTTATTAATATCATTATGTTATTATTATCAAACATATTATTTTTAGTGTAGTATAATTGTAAAAAAAAATTATTATAAAGTAATAATTTCATAATAACGATATTAATTAAAAATAATGTTATAAATAATGATATAAAACGTTATTAAATTTTTATTATTATTGTTATTACTATTATGATGTAGTTTTTAGTATAGATGTAAAAAATTATTTATAACTGCAATAATTGCAATAATAATGTTAATTATTGCAATAATATGATATATAATTGCAATAATGATGATAATGATGAATAATGATGATAATAAGATAATGATTATAATGATGATGAAAGGATAAATGATGATACATGATAATAATGATGATAATAACAGGAATTGTGTCCATATATAATAAAAGGTAAAAGAAAAAAAATCCCAAAAGTCGAAAAAGCGGCAAAAACTAGCGAAATATAGCCTTTTGAGAGTAGACTCCAAAATGACGTTTTTTCCATTCATTTGATGATTCTGGCAATTATTAGGGTAATAATGATAATAATTACCTGAATTCTATCAATCATGACAATAATGATGATCAAAGTGAGAATAAAGAGAATTTGGATAACATTTGATGATTATTAATATTATTACTATTATCATTATTATTATCATTATTATTATTATTATTATTATTATTATCTTTACTGGTAGTATAATTGTAAAAATAATTATTATAACAGTAATAATTAAAGTAATAACGATATTAATTAAAATAATGATATAAATAATGATTATAAAAACGTTATTATTGTTATTATTTTTGTTATTACTATTATTATTGTAGTGTTATTAGTATAGATGAAAAAATATATATCATAACTACAATAATTGCAATAATAATGATAATTGTTGCAATAATGATGATAATAATTGCAATAATGATGATAATGATGATGATAATGATGATAATGATGATGATAACGATAATAATGATGATAATCATGATAATAATGATGATAATAACAGGAATCATGTCCATATATAATAAAAAAGTAAAAGAAAAAAATCCCCAAAGTCGAAAAAGCGGCAAAATCTAGCGAAATATAGCCTAATAATTGCCAGAATCGTCAAATGAATGGAAAAAACGTCATTTTGGAGTATACTCTCAAAAGGCTATATTTCGCTAGATTTTGCCGTTTTTTCGACTTTGGGATTTTTTTTCTTTTACCTTTTTATTATATATGGACACAATTCCTGTTATTATCATCATTATTATCATGATTATCATCATTATTATCGTTATCATCATCATTATCATCATTATCATCATCATTATCATCATTATTGCAATTATTATCATCATATTGCAATAATTATCATTATTATTGCAATTATTGCAGTTATAATAATTATTTTTACAATTATACTACCAGTAGAAATAATAATAATGATAATAATAACAATAATGATATTAACAACAATATTATAACAATTCGTATTATTATAATTATACTTAATATTATATTATTGTTACTATTACAGTTATGATATATTTTTGGCAATAATACTAATAATTAAAGTAATAATAATAATAATAATAATAATAATAATAATAATGATAATAATAATGATAATAATAATAATATTAATAATCATCAAATGTTATCCAAATTCTCTTTATTCTCACTTTTATCATCATTATTGTCATGATTAATAGAATTCAGGTAATTATTATCATTATTACCCTAATAATTGCCAGAATCATGAAATGAATGGAAAAAACGTCATTTTGGAGTCTACTCTCAAAAGGCTATATTTCGCTAGATTTTGCCGCTTTTTCGACTTTTGGCTTTTTTTTTCTTTTACCTTTTTTATTATATATGGACACAATTCCTGTTATCATCATCATTATTATCATGATTATCATCATTATTATCGTTATCATCATCATTATCATCATTATCATCATTATCATCATCATTATCATCATTATTGCAATTATTATCATCATTATTGCAATAATTATCATTATTATTACAATTATTGCAGTTAAAAT
>NW_023662993.1:74496-81671 GCF_015228065.2 Penaeus monodon
AGTATACTCCAAAATGACGTTTTTTCCATTCATTTGACGATTCTGGCAATTATTAGGCTATATTTCGCTAGATTTTGCCGCTTTTTCGACTTTGGGGATTTTTTTTCTTTTACTTTTTTTATTATATATGGACACAATTCCTGTTATTATCATCATTATTATCATGATTATCATCATTATTATCGTTATCATCATCATTATCATCATTATCATCATCATTATCATCATTATTGCAATTATTATCATCATTATTGCAACAATTATCATTATTATTGCAATTATTGCAGTTATAATATATATTTTTGCATCTATACTAATAACAACTACAATAATAATAGTAATAACAAAAATAATAACAATAATAACGTTTTTATAATCATTATTTATATCATTATTTTAATTAATATCGTTATTACTTTAATTATTACTGTTATAATAATTATTTTTACAATTATACTACCAGTAAAGATAATAATAATGATAATAATAACAATAATGATCTTAATAACAATATTATAACAATTCGTATTATTATGATTATACTTATTATTATTATTATTGTTATCATTACAGTTATAATATATTTTTTTGGCAATAATACTAATAATTAAAGTAATAATAATAATAATAATAATAAATAATAATAATAATAATGATAATAATAATGATAATAGTAATAATATTAATAATCATCAAATGTTATCCAAATTCTCTTTATTCTCACTTTGATCATCATTATTGTCATGATTGATAGAATTCAGGTAATTATTATCATTATTACCCTAATAATTGCCAGAATCATCAAATGAATGGAAAAAACGTCATTTTGGAGTCTACTCTGAAAAGGCTATATTTCGCTAGATTTTGCCGCTTTTTCGACTTTTGGGATTTTTTTTCTTTTACCTTTTTTATTATATATGGACACAATTCCTGTTATTATCATCATTATTATCATGATTATCATCATTATTATCCTTATCATCATCATTATAATCATTATCATTATTATCATCATTATCATCATCATTATCATCATTATTGCAATTATTATCATCATTATTGCAATAATTATCATTATTATTGCAATTATTGCAGTTATAATATATATTTTTACATCTATACTAATAACAACTACATCAATAATAGTAATAACAATAATAATAACAATAATAACGTTTTATAATCATTATTTATAACATTATTTTAATTAATATCGTTATTACTGTAATTATTACTGTTATAATAATTATTTTTACAATTATACTACCAGTAAAAATAATAATGATGATAATAATAACAATAATGATATTAATAACAATATTATAACAATTCGTATTATTGTAATTATACTTATTATTATTAATATTGTTAATATTAAAGTTATAATATATTTTTTGGCAATGATACTAATAATTAAAGTAATAATAATAATAATAATAATGATGATAATAATAATAATAATGATAATAATGATAATAATAATGATAATAGTAATAATATTAATAATCATCAAATATTATCCAAATTCTCTTTATTCTCACTTTGATCATCATTATTGTCATGATTAATAGAATTCAGGTAATTATTATCATTATTACCCTAATAATTGCCAGAATCATCAAATGAATGGAAAAAACGTCATATTGCAGTTTACTCTCAAAAGGCTATATTTCGCTAGATTTTGCCGCTTTTTCGACTTTTTGGATTTTTCTTCTTTTACCTTTTTTTTATTATATATGGACACAATTCCTGTTATTATCATCATTATTATCGTTATCATCATCATTATCATCATTATCATCATCATTATCATCATTATTGCAATTATTATCATCAATTATTGCAATAATTAAACATTATTATTGCAATTATTGCAGTTATAATATATATTTTTACATCTATACTAATAACAAAATCAATAATAATATAATAAAAATATAATAACAAAAATAAAGTTTTTACAATCATTATTTATATCAAATTATTTTAATTAATATCGTTATTATGTAATTATTACTGTTATAATAATTAATTTTGCAATTATACTACAGTAAAAATAATAATTATGATAAATAACAATAATGATATAATAATAATATTATAACAATTTTTTATTATTATAATTATACTTATTATTATAAATTTTTGTTATTATTACAGTTATAAAATATTTTTTGGCAATAATACTAAAAAATTAAAGTAATAATAAAATAATAATAATAATAATAATAATGATAATAATCATAATAATGATAATAATGATAATAATAATGATAATATAATAATATTAATAATCATCAAATGTTTCCAAATTCTCTTTATTCTCACTTTTATCATCATTATTGTCCCTGATTAATAGAATTCAGGTAATTATTATCATTATTACCCTAATAATTGCCAGAATCATCAAATGAATGAAAAAACGTCCATTTTGGAGTCTACTCTCCAAAGGCTATATTTCGCTAGATTTTGCCGCTTTTTTCGACTTTTGGGATTTTTTTTTTTTACCTTTTTTATTTTATATGGACAAAAATTCCTGTTATTATCATCATTATTATCATGATTATCATCATTATTATCGTTTTCATCATCATTATCATCATATCATCATCATTATCATCATTATTGCAATTATTATCATCATTATTGCAATAATTATCATTATTATTGCAATTATTGCAGTTATAATAATTATTTTTACAATTACCAGTAAAAATAATAATAATGATAATAATAACAATAATGATTTTAATAACAATATTATAACAATTCGTATTATTATAATTATACTTATTATTATTATTATTGTTATTATTACAGTTATAATATATTTTTTTGGCAATAATACTAATAATTAAAGTAATAATAATAATAATAATAATAATAATAATAATAATAATAATAATAATAATAATAATAATAATGATAATAATAATGATATATATATACATATATATATACATATATATATATATATATATATATATATATATAGAGTGTGTTTTTACTTTTATGTATATATATGCTTATATACATATATATATATATATATATATATATATATATATATATATATATATATATATACGCATATATTGTATCTATATTTTTTTCCTATTTCATTATTCATCTCTCCCTCTGTGTCTCTCTCTTTCTCTCTCTCTCATATATATATATATATATATATATATATATATATATATATATATATATATATATATATATATATATATGTTGTGTGTGTGTGTGTGTGTGTGTGTGTGTATGTGTGTGTGTGTCTTTGTGTGTGTGCGTGTGTTGTGTCTTTGTGTGTGTGTGTCTTTGTGTGTGTGTATTTATACATATAAATATATATACATGTATATATAAATATGTATATATATCAATATATATACATATTGTTACGCCGACCGCCTCGTCTCTCTGCTACCAACACAAGGCAGGCTAGGCAGACGGCGTGTTATATACAGGGTCGTGAACACTGAACAGCTCCAAGAGGCACCGAACACCACAGCGTCCCAGAACACCAGGAGAGGAAACGCCAAGTGGCGAGGCAGGGCACGAAGTAAACACAAAATGACAGTCTTTCCTTTATTTACACAAGTTATTTACCCGTACACTTTTCTATAGGCACAATACAGGGGGAAACCAGCATGTCACACAGCACAATACAGCTTATAACAGGGCAACACAATGTTTATCAGGTCACAAGGGCACACACGAGGTCTTCACAGGAGCAGCACCCAACTCCGTCTCTCGGCTTGTTCCTCCGCTCCTCCGCTCACAGCCAGCTGCGTCATGTTTGCCCAGGTCCCTTCATGTTAACACATGCCCAGGTCATCCTTTTCATGTTAACACATGTTTCGCACAGAGACAAAGACCCACTGGCGTAGCACTATCCCCCCCTATCAAGCAGACGACCCGTCTGCTCTGACATATCTAAACCTGAAACAAACTACAGAAAATTTAAATAAATTCAGTTCTCAGAAACACAAAAATCTTTCATCCAGCGCGGCTTTCTTCGCTCTCGCTGGGGTCGCTCTGGAGGAGGTGTGGGCGGCGGTAGATTGGCAGTGGCACCCAGAGGGGTATCTCCTGTCCCAAGACCTGGCTCATGGTCACCACTGACGTCTGCTGCATCGCCCTCACCGTCCAAATGCTCGTCCTCATCTCGGTCAGCGTCTGCCACGTCCTCATCGCCGCTACTGGGACTAACGTCATCTTCTTTTTCACCATGGCCCCAGGAGTAACTTCCTGGCCCATGGTAACGCCACAGCCGGTGCGCCAAGTCCTCGAGGAAGTCAGGCAACGGCCCCACACCAACCAACTCCTCGCTCCCCGACGTCTCTTCTGGATGCTCCACTTCCTCACAAGTGCCCAGCTTTGCACCAGCTGGCACCTTCAGGTCCTTATTGGAGAAGTTAGCTACCAACACTGTAACTAACCCCTCCCCTGGTCCAACAAGGCTCCGCCCAACCGCTACGCCATCAGCCAGCTGCAGGTTTTGAATGGGCTCCACGAGGCCATCTACTCCACGCATCACTCTTGACAGTCGACACCGGATTCTAGACTCTGTCCTGGGGGCAAGGTGCAGTCGCTCAGCCGTAACTACCTCTGCACAGCCAACCTCTGGAAGCAAGGGCACATCTTCACCATACACCCTCACCAGCTTCCGTCCAAGGTCGACACACGCCTTACTCTGCGTCAGGTAGTCAAGGCCCAGCAAGCAGTGCTCGTCCAGATCGGCCACATACACCGGCAGCCGCTGCACCATGCTGCCCACGCCAATACGAGCCTCCACTGGCCCCTTGAGCTGCACACAATGCCCCGTGACACCACACAGTCTCTGTGGTGCGTCTGGAAGTCGCATAGTGGCCAACATATCAGGCCGCACTAGGGTCTTCTCAGCCCCAGTGTCCACTGTCAGGCGGCATGGCTTCTCATCTACTGAGCCCTCCACCTGCATCGTGCTGGTTCGACGGCAGCTTACCCAAGTCGGGGCCCGGGAACCGAGGACGGCTGGGTTTCGGCCCCCTTCTCCAGCCTGTCCGAGTTTTCCTCCTGTACCACTTCCTTAGCCTTAGGACATGCACTCGGATGGTGACCATACCTGCCACAGTCCTTGCAGCACTGCTGGAAGGCATCAGAATCCGTCTGGTTGAGAGGACGTGTTCTCCGCTTCCTCTGACACTGACTACGTCTGTGCCCTTCCTCACCGCAGCGCCAACACAAGCCTTCGAAAGTTCTCGGGCTCACCTTCCTCAATGCTACCTTCTCCACTTTAGCCTTCCGGCCCCGGAGGTCACGGCGGGGCTGAGCAGCTGGCCCTAGGCCACTGGTTGCCTTCAGGAAGGCCTCGAACTCCAAGGCCCTCGCCAGCGCCACCTGCAGGTCCTCAGGGTGTGCCTGCTTGATGTAGATTTGCAGCTGCTGGTCCTGTAAAGCGTCAACAAAGAAATCGCAGGCCAGGACCACAATCATCTCTTCCGCAGCCGCAGGGTACGACCTCCTTACCAGCGCCTCCATATCCTGTGCCAGCTGGGACAGTGTCTCGCCACGCTCACGAGTCCGCTTCTTCAAGTGGGCCCGATATACCTCGGCCTGGTGGTGGTGCCCGAAACGGCGTTTCAAAGCCTCTGCCACGCTGGTGTAAGAGGCATGTTGGGATGCCGGCAGATGCCCCAACACTTCCACCGCGGGGCCCCTTAGTGCTGTTACCAGCTGCAGGGCCTTCTCTTCCTGGCTCCAGCCCTGGGCAGATGCAAGCATTTCAAATTGGGCGACATATGCCTCCCAGGCCACCTTCCCGTCGTACTCAGCTGGCTTACGCCTCACAGAATGTCTGGAGGCCGAGGGGCTGCAGGGTGGAGAACGCGTGCCGTGAACTAACATACCTGGGGGGGAGGAAGGGGGTGAGGGAGGCAACGAAGTGGGTTGACCGGGTCCGAGTTTGCCGCCACCTATACCCAAGGGACCGGTTCCGATGGGTCCCCAGCCTTCTGCAGCAACCACTGGCTGCGACACGACGCTGCGAGGCCCGGGGGTTTCCTGCCACGGACCCAGGCAGATCCAGTAATCTGACACTCTGGCATCTGTTGCCAGAACCTCGTCTGCCTTCTCTGCTTGCAACGTTACTACCTCGTGACGCCGCCTTTCCTCCTTCACTTCCTCCCTCAGGCCCTGAACCTCGCCCTTCAGAGTCTGCACCTCCTCCATCAGTTCACTCTTCACGCTGTTGCAGGCCTTGTCGGTGTACTGCTTAGTTTCCATCTTCACAGATGCAAGATTGCTCTGTAGCACCTCAACAAGTTGGCAGAACTGTTCCTCTGCCTTCCTTGCCTGCATCTCGACGAGATGGTGCGCCTGCTCGCGTGCCCTCTGTGCCTGCTCTTCTGCCCTTTGTGCCATTTCCTCCCTCATACCGGCCAGCATGGCAGTGATCAGCTCCATCTGGCTCGGCTTCACCTCACTCGTGCCTGCCTCAGTCATAGCCTCCTCTCCCTCATGGCTGCCGCCATCTTTGGACCACATGATAAATCAGAGGTCTCACTGATCAAATATCACAAATCCCACTCCTGACACCAATTGTTACGCCGACCGCCTCGTCTCTCTGCTACCAACACAAGGCAGGCTAGGCAGACGGCGTGTTATATACAGGGTCGTGAACACTGTACAGCTCCAAGAGGCACCGAACACCACAGCGTCCCAGAACACCAGGAGAGGAAACGCCAAGTGGCGAGGCAGGGCACGAAGTAAACACAAAATGACAGTCTTTCCTTTATTTACACAAGTTATTTACCCGTACACTTTTCTATAGGCACAATACAGGGGGGAAACCAGCATGTCACACAGCACAATACAGCTTATAACAGGGCAACACAATGTTTATCAGGTCACAAGGGCACACACGAGTCTTCACAGGAGCGCACCCAACTCCGTCTCTCGGCTTGTTCCTCGCTCCTCCGCTCCAGCACTGGCATGTTTGCCCAGTCCCTTCATGTTAACACATGCCCAGTCATCCTTTTCATGTAACACATGTTTCGCACAGAGACAAAGACCCACTGGCGTAGCAATATAATACCATTTATTAAATGTGTGGGGGTATAAAAGGGAAGGGGGGGGGGGAAAGGGAAAGGAGAAAAAAAAGAGGAGGAAAAGGGAAAAGGGGGGGGAAA
>NW_023662993.1:81771-104825 GCF_015228065.2 Penaeus monodon
AAATTTTAAAAAAATTTTAAAAAATAACTAAAAAACCAACCCCAAATAAAAAACTCAAAACCCCCAAAAAATCCCCTTACCCTTATTTCCCTCCTAACAAAAAAGGCAGAGATAGCAAAACGAGGGGAGAGGTGGGAAAGCAAGAGGAGTAATGACAATAATAGGTAAAAAAGGGGAAAAAAGGGTTTCGGGAAAACATTTTGTTATTGTTTTATCATTTACATTATTTTTATTTTTATTATTATTTTTATTATTATTATTTTTTTTATTATTATTATCATTTTACTATATCTTTTATTTTTATTATTTTTTTTTTTTTAAATTTTTATTATTTTTATTTTTATTATTATTATTATTATTTTATTGTTTTTATTTATTTGTTTTATTATATTTCTTTATTATTATAATATTTTTATTTTTATTTTATTATTATTATTTATTATTATTTTATCTTCTTTATTGATTATTCCCAAAAAAAATATCAAAAACTTAATAAAAACCAATAAAATAAAATAAAAATAAAAATATCTTTTAAATATGTTTTTGATTTTTAGTATTTTTTTAATTACATTACTGTTATTATTATTATTTTTATTATTTTATTATTATTCTCCCCAGCCTTGATTTTTCGGGCCCCCTTTTTGCTTGCCAGCTACTTCCCCCCCCCCGCTTAAAAATAGAATTTTCCCGCAATATGGAGCTGTTCCAGGAGGCCGCAACTGTGCACTTCCAAAATGTCGGTATTCTAATTCCCATGCCGGGTTTTTGCTTTCTTTGAGATTTTTCCCAGTGCACCGTCAGACTGGTATCACTGTCATTTTCGTGCCTATGGTTCTTTTAAATTTTCAAATGCTAGTTTTTGATTTTTACCCATTTTCTTTCCTCAGTTTTTGATGTTCTGGTCCCGGGTACAGCTATGCAATTAGTGCCCCTCCGTGTTCTTTCCTTAGTGGGAGAAATACCGGGTCGTTTAGTTCAGCTTTTCGTGAAAAGGGTCGTCCCAGGAATTCGAAAATTCTGTTCTCGCGACTGCCAAGGGGCTGATGGCCTACCATTTGTCGGTATATTCTACCCCCGACTTTTGAAAATTCTCCCAGTGAAACCCGCGGGGCCACTTTTAGGGCGTTTTCTGTACTCTCCCTGGCAAGCTTCTTGCATCCAGATATGTCTTACTTTTCAGGAAGTTCCCACACACTTACAAGAGTGTTACTGAAGTTTTAATATGCTGTGCTTGATGAATTTGTTCTTAAAGCTTTTTTTGACAGCTAAGATCAGACCTTCGTCTCCTTTTTCAAAAAACCATTCCAAAACCCATCCCCAGGAAAATCCCCCAGACATCGCGTTTGTCGCACAAACTCTCCATGCAGGTCTTTCCCCTTTTCCAGTTCCTGTTTTTCTCCCCCTGCCTCCCTTCTATAATCCGGAGGTTTCTTTTTCTAAAACACCTCCTTTAAACCCTTTGGGATCCTCTGTGGTCTCTCTGGATGCCATGCAAGGATTACTCCCCTTGTTACACACTCATAAAATGCTTACAACCCTCTTCCTCCTCCCCCCTTGGCAGGAACAGTCTCGAAAATTACTTCTGGTTGCAAAACCTTCTTGCCCAATTTTCCCCTAGTTTTCTTCCATTTTCCCAGCTTTTCCCACTTTTCAATCCACAATACCTGCACTGTCGTAGCTTCAGGGCTCATGTTTTGATCCCATGACATTTTTCCTCCTTCAGTTTGGATTGTATTTTCTTTACTTTTCCCCAATACTTGAGTTATTTCCCTTTCATCTTGGTACTAAGTTTTATCCAACTGCAGGTCCCCAAGGATTTAAAACCTTCCTTTCAACTTCTCTTAGTTATATTATTTTTATTAAATTATTATTATTCTTTATTATTAGTTTTATTCCAAAAAAATGTATTAAAAAAGTATAATAGCAATAATAATAAAAATAATAAGTTAAAAATAATAATAATATCGTTTAATATTTTTATTAAATTATTTTTGTTATTATTATCATTATATTATTTTTATAGTAGTATAATTCCCAAAAAAATTACATAACATCAATTTTACAGAAAAAACGATATTTTTAAAGTAATGATAAAAACAAATGATTATAAAATCTTAAAAATTGTTTTTTTATTTTAACATTTTATTGTTTTTATTGTTATTACTTTATTATTGTTTTTTTTGTTTTATATTATTATTGTTTGTTATTGTTTTATTATTTTTTGTTGTTGTTTTATATAGTTGCAAAAAATACATTAAATGCAATAATTGGAAAAAATAATGATAATTAAATTATCATCATTATTGCTATTTTTAAATAATGCAATAATGATAAAAAAATTTTGCAGTTGAGAAAATGAAGAGATATTGAGCATGATAAAAGATGATGAAAAACGATAATTATGATAACATAAAATAATGATAGATGTGTGTGTGTGTGGTGTTTATAGAATGTATATATATATTAATAATTTTTATTTATTTATATTTTATATTTATAATTTTTTTTGAATAAAAAATTATATACTATACAATTTAAACATTTACATATAAGCAACACAACACACACACACACACACATACATATATATATATATATATATATATATATATTATAATATTTTATTATAAATATATATAACTACATTGTAAATATTTTAACACATATATCTATATGTATAATAATATGCATATAATACATATGAATTAATACATTTTACCCATAGTTATATCCATACATATTATATAATGTGTGTGTGTATGTGTGTTTGGGGGTATGTAGTGTATAAATCTGTGTGTTTTAATACATATAGATATTTTTTTGTGTTATATAATTATGTTTATTATCGGAAGAACAAATTCAAAACCCATCAGACACCCCCAAATGAACAGCGATAAGACTCGGCGAGTCAATTGTCTTTGGGGATATTAAAAATTTACGGGGAATCGTGGGCTAGTGCTCGACCCCCTTGCGGGGCGACCGCTCTCAAAGGAACCGAAACGTCATAGCAAAAATTGTATGCAAAGGGCGCTTAAAGGGTCACGTGTTCCCTCACCATTGATAAACCCATATTCTTCTAAAACATAGGGGAACCCTTACTTGCCGAAAGGAGGGGTCTGCCCACTCCTTCAGGGGGATAGAAAAGGGCCTGCCCTGCCTGCCTCTTTTCCTCTTGACGAGATGAACTATCGAGAGCGACTGAACGGCCCAGGGTAAGAGTTTCAAACCTTCGTCGGCGACCCACTTATGTTCATAGGCTTTTTAGTTTTAGTATGAATCAAAAACTCTTTAAAAAAACTTCCTGAGGCTTAATAAATAATTAGTATTTTAACGATAAAAGTAAAACGCTAGCCCCCGAAATGTAATAAATGTTTCATGTGTGAAAAACTAAAAGGGACACCAGGGAAATTGGGGAGTTATGGCAAATTGCGGATTAGACTTTTAGCAAACAGCGACAAATCCTGCCAATGAAAATTTCAAAAAATGACGTATTTTGTCTTTCTGGTAGCCATTTTTTCTTTATGGTTGCCATTTTGTCATTCTTTAGTTCCCTTTAATTAGGGTTGTCTATCTTCGGTGCCATTTCTTTATTCCGGTTGTCATGTCATCTTTTGTTAAAAATTTTGGATAATTATGGTTCCATTTTGCCATTCGGGTTTGCCACATTTTTTCATCATGTCATTGTAATTCGATCGTCTATTTTAATTTTTTTAATTTTGGTTCCCATATTGCCTTTCGGGTTGCATGTTGCCTTTCAGATTGACATTGTCTTTTGGTTTTTATTTGTTCTCTGGTTAATTTTGTCATTCTGGTATTCATTCGTCTTTTGGGTTTTGCCATATGATGTTTTTTTCCTTTTTACTCTTGTCATTTTTTATTACTGATTTTTTTTGTATATTGTGATCGAGTTATTATTTTCTGATGACAAATCAGTTAAAATGAATAAAATAAAATTGAAAATTCTATTGTTTATTTTAAACTGAATCGTTGATTTCAGTCGCAGCAAAATTCGAAATTTTTTTGATTGATGATACACAATTGCTCCTTTAAAATAATTTCTTGTTAATTTTCTTTAGGGTTATATGCTAATCCCCATTAGCAATGTTTTGGGATCCCCCCGGGGGCACAAATTTACCCTCTTTAAACCCCCACTAATAAGGAAGGATAAGAAAAGGCAATAAGTTTATGTTTTTTTCCATTTATTTTTTTTTATTATATTTATTTTTTATTATTTTTTTTTTATTATTTTTGTTTTTCCCTTTCATATTTAAATGTTGTTTTTTTTATTGTTTTTATTCACTTACTTTTTCATGTTTGATTCTTTATCTATTGATTTTTTATTATTTGGGTTTTATTTTTATTATTTGATAATTAGTTTTTTTTTTATTGTACTATTTTCATATTTATTCAATATTTTTTTATTACTAAATTTCCTCTTTTTTTTTTTTTTTATCTTTTTTCTTTTTTTACTACCGATAATTATTTCACTTTTTCATTATAATTTTGTTATTTTTTTCAATCAATTCTAAATTATTTATTTTTTTTATTTTTTTTTCCCTTTTTTTTTTTCTAATTTATCGTCTTATGTATTGTTTTTTTTTACAATTAAATTTTATATATATAATATTTTATATATATATTTTATATATATATATATATAAATATTACTCACTTTCCTTGTTCTTCTATTATTCAACTTTTTCTTTTTTTTATTATTATTTGTAGAAACTTTTTCTTTCTTATGTTCCATTTATTTGGGTCCCTTTTCCCCTTTTGTTTCTTTTTTTTCTTTGTCTCATTTTTCCTTATTGCTTCGTTTATTTTGGATCGCTTCTTCCCTTCTTCTGTTCCTCCGAGTCCCCGGCGCCCTTGAGCAGCGTCGTCGTTCCCGGGGAATGGAGAAGACTCCCCCTGGATGATCAAAGGCGGGCCTCCTTCCCGTCGAGCCCCCCCCCCCTCTTCCTTGGGGAAGCCATTGGCGACCTCTATGTGAGGGCGGAGTTAGTGCCAGTTTGGGGGTGTGGTGAGGGAAGAAGGCCCTAGGGGGCGGGGCCTGTGCTGTTGGGGGTTTCGGCCAGCATGAGAGGTGGGCGGGGTCAGAGGCGGCACACACACACAACACACAACACAGACACACACACAAAACAGACACACACCCACACACACACTTACACACACAACATACACACACAACATACACATAACATAGACAGATAGAAAGATTTATAGATAAAGTAGGTAGATATTATTATACATACATTTTTCATTACCTACATACTACCTATGACAGTAAAATATTAAAATCTGTATATATATATATATATATAATATATATAATATTAATATATTATATATATTTATTTATTTATTTTTTTTATTTATATTATGTGTTTCTGTGTTAGAAGTAGTATATATCTATGCTTTTTATGTCCAGTTAGCTAATTGGGTATTTACCTACTTCTTTCCTACATTATATCTACTTACCCACTATCACCCATCTAGTTATCTCCTCCACCTACGTATCTGTCTGTCTTTACCTACCCCCTCTCTTTTATCAACCTTTCACCTGCCCCCCTATCTATCTGGGGGGGTCCACCTGCCTATATATCTTGGTTAAGTTAAATTACGTTAGGTTTTGTTGTATTTTTTTATTACGTTAGGGTAGGTTTAATAGTTTGTTTTGTTTGGTTTGGTTTGGTTAGGTTTGGTTAGATTAGTTAGTTTTATTTAAGTTAGGGAGGTTGGGTTTTTGGGTTAGGTTAGCTTTAAGTTTAGTTGGAAATTTTGTTTTTTTATGCTAGCTTAGGTTAGTTAGGTTAGGATACGTTAGGTTAGTTTAATTTTATTAAGTTTAGTTGGTTGATTTGGGTTTGGTTAGGTTTAGTTATCTTCGGTTTTATTGATTAAAAATGGTTAGTTATTTTGCCCGTTTTTTTTAGATAGGTTTTTTAAAGGGTTTGATGTATTTATGTTTTGTTTTATTATATTTTCTAGTTTTTGGTATAGTCGGTTTGGTTTCGTTGGGTGAGGTTTCGTTTTGTTTAAATTTGATTCGGTTTTTAGGTCAGAGAAAGGGTTTTGGGACGTCATTTTTTGTTTTTTAGATTAGGTTTGTTGGTTTGTTAGATTAACTCATAAAGTTAGATGGATTAGATTACGTTTGTTTACTGGTTTAGTAAGATTTTTGGGTTTTGGGTTAATTGTTTTAAATTTAAAATGGTTACTTTTGTTTCGTTGTTAGCTTAAGTTTTAAAAACGATTTGGTTTTGTCAGGTTAGGGAGGATAGGTTTGCTACGTTAGAATATTTACTTTTTTAGTTGTTTTGCTTTGTTTGTTTTGGGGTTTGTTCAGGTTTATTAGTTAGGGTTAGGTCTGGTTTTTTAAGGGTTAGGGGAGGGTAGGGTAAGTTAGGATTGGTTAAGTTAATCATTTTAAAGAAATAAAGTATCCCTATTATTAAAAACCCAACTAATAAACCCCAAACATATCAACAAAACCCAAATAAACCCATATTTAAAAACATAAAAATATAAATAAAATAAATAAAATAATTGATCCCCCCCAATTAAACTAATGAAACTATTTCCCAAAGCAAACAACTTACCCAACCTAAATAACTTTCCAAACCAACAACCTAACTAAACCTACCTAAACCCAAACCCATAACATAGCCTAATGAACCGAACTAACGCAAATAACGCTAAACAAACCTACCATACCTAAACCCCACAAAGCCCAAAACCCCAAACCCAACGGACAAACATAAACTAACAAATCAACCTAAATTTAATGAACCTAACCCAACTAAATGAATTTATTTAACGAGATTTAACCAACCTAATGAAAACCCAGGTAAATATACCTAATTCAAACCCAACCTTTTTTTCCCCCTTCGCAGGATTTCCCCCAGAGAGACGGGATCCTGGAGGAGAGGCTGATCGCGTACCGGGGCTTTCCAGGGTGCTGTACCCCCCCGGGGCATGCACCGTTGACCCCTACGTGCCGCGAAAAGGCTCTGCACTCACTCCCCCGCTCCCCCCCCGTCCTCTTTTTTCCCTTTCTTTTCTCTTCAAACCCCTTTCTCTACATTTCTCATTCTCTTTCTCCCTTTTTCTCTTCCTACCCTCTAGTTTTTTTATTTTTTTGTGTCCTATTCACTCCTCAGCTCTCTCTCTTTTTTCTTCCCTCTTTCCTCTCTTCCTTTTTCCCTTTTCCCCTTTCTCTCTTTTTATCTCCTTTTTCTTTTCGCTCTTTTCTCTCTTTTTACGCTCTCTTTTTTATATGTATTATATTTCTTTTTTTTTCCCCCTTCAAACTCTCTTCTTTTCTCTTCTATGCCCTTCCCTTACTTCTTATATTAAGGAAAATATATATTATATAATTTTATAAAAAATATATATTTTATATATATAACAATATTAATATATAAACACAAAAATATATATATATATATATATATATATATATATATAATTTTTATTGGTAAAACTTATTTTTTTTTTTGGCAGGCCCCAAACCCTAGGATTAGGGGAAAATAACCCTTAAAAAAAAAAAGTCTGTTTTAAAAAAAGAATTTAGTATAAAAAATAAACAACATTAAAAAAATAAAAAAACTATTAAAAAAAACAAAGCTATAACTAAAATTTGTTTTTCTTTGGGTTCCTAAAACCCATGGCCCCTTTAAAACCCTCCCCCGTGGTGTGAATGTGGCATTACTAGAGAGGGGCTTCAAGTTAAACTAAAAGGCTTTTCCCTAAAACACAAAAAGGGAAAACAGGGGAAAAAAAAATATATGTAAACTAAAAAACCCCGTCCTGGGACATCCGTCGGCCTTTCTTCCCCCAAGACAGGATGGTGTCTTTGCCTCCCCCCACAGTCGGTGTCTGTTGATACTCATGGTCTGTTCGAATATGTTTGTTTGGGTTTCCACGGCTTTGGGGGGAAGAATCCCAATTAAAACTAAAGTAGGGTTTATTGGAGATCCTCTGACAAGAATAAAAGGGAGTTCTTCATAGCCTGTGCCCCACGCCTCTTTTTTTGCCCGAGAGTGCTACGCCAGCGGTGACTACAGAGACAAAATAAAATATTGTATTTTACAAATTTTAAAGAATCCACTCTTTTACTGGGGATATGCTTTTACATATAAACTAAACAAACTTTATATTTCACATGGGGTAAAAATCACACAAAAGGCAGATATAGTATAAACTTTTAATTATACAATAACGTACATAATATTTTCATCATTCCTGTATAGGCGGCATCCATTATGGACTCGAAATCACATAATATCACAACTACTTCATTTCACAACCCCCAAATGCCAACTGCCCGTCCATCCAGCTTGTTAAGGGGGGAGAGTTTTGAGGTCAACTTAAACTGGAGGAACCCGAGAGTTTTTTGAAGGACCTTTGGCTTATACGCGAGGGCAGGGTGCCGAAGGAAAATCCATATTACTTTTTTTTAGTAGTATAATTGCAAAAATATTTAAAAAGTAAAAATTACAATAATTATGTAAAAAAAATGATGGGAAAAAAAAAGACTTAAAAACGTTTTTTTGTTTTTTATTATTGTTATTTCTATTTTTATTGTCGTTATTTGTAGATAATTACAAAAAAAGTCATAACTCAATAACTGCAAGATAATAATAATAATGATGATAAAAATTGCGAAAATGAAAAAGGGTCCTAAAATAATACTTTTAAATATAAATTTTTTTCCTTATCCCTAACCTAACCTAACTTTTCCTACCTAACAAAAACCTTTTCTACTAAATAAAATTCTATTTTAACCTTATGATCCTAGTTTATCTAATTTCCCGATTTTAGCCAAACCCCAACGACCCAACCTAAGTGTCATTTAAAAAACAAACCCCATATCAACCTAACCTAACCAACCTATCCCTAACCTAAATTAAGGATTGACCCTAACTTAATATTTAACCCCTTTTTCTAAACATCCTTACGACCCCCCAAAAACAAAACCGTTTAATAAAATATAACCTAAACAAAACCAAAACCCTATCAACCTAACTAAACCTAACTAAACCCAAACCTATCGAAACCTAAACTAAAAAACGATTCACCCTTTTCTCCCTTCCAAAACTTTCGATTCTAATTAAAGTATCTAAAACCCAACCCCATCCTAATTAAATTAAACCCGGGCCAACCTAACCTAAACCTACCCAAAACCCAAACCCCAATCTAAACATTACCAACCAAACCTAAATTTATCAAAACCTAAACCAACCTTTTTAACCGAACCTCCCTGCCTAAAATTAAAAATTTACCTAAACAATCTTTCGAATTTCCCAAAACCTAACCTAAAACCAAATCTAACCTCTAATGAAAATGAAACCTAACCAAACCTTTATGGTTAAAAACCTCCCTAAAAATTCTGACTTAACCAAGCCTTTTTAAAACAACCTAATTAACCAAACCCCAAACCCAATTAATTTACTTTACAACGTAACCCTAAACGTATTTTAAACAAAACCCCCCCCTTCCTGCCTACCCTATTAAACTTGACCAAACCCTAACCAAAATCTAAAAAAAAAACCCAAAACCTATAATCTAACTACAACCTAACTTAACCAAGCTACCTACCTAAAGGGAAAACCTATCCAAAACCAAAACTCCCTTAAACCCAACCAAACCCAAATTTAAACGTAGACCTCCTAACCAAACCCAAAAACCAAACCTAAAAACCCAAAATTAAGTAGAACTAACCTAACCAACCCCTAAACCTAACAAATAACCAAATTAACCAGACTACCACACCTATTTAAAAAAAACTAACCTAACCAAAACCCCAAAAAAAACGATTTAACATAACCAACCCATACTTTTCAATTATCTAACCTTTTTTAAACATAAAAACTATTCTAACCTAACAAATACAATTTTCTAGCCAAACTACTTTTTGATTCTAATTTTAAACGTAACTAACTTAACCTAACCCAATAAACTCAACCCAGCCTATCCTTATCTTACCTAACCTAACAAAAAAAGGGCTCGGACACTGCTGAGAAGGGACAAGGAACAGTTCATCAGGAATCTTGCTGACGAGGTCGAAGGCCATTTTTTGGTAAATGATCTTCGCCCTGCCTACCAAGCCCTGAGAAAACTGAAATCTAAGCCCACCTCACAGATGACTGCAGTTCAATCAGCGGATGGACGGATCATCTCAGATCATGTTGGGGCTCGTGAGTATTTTGAACAGTTGTACCAGGTAGACCCTCGAACAGTTAGCTTGGATGCAAGCGATGTCTCAGTGCCTGTACCAGACCCACCCATCAGCGAGGAACCTCCTACGCATTGAGCTAGCCAGGCACTTAAAACTATCTAGGCTACAACACCATCGCTTCACATCACCATGCGCGTGAAGCACCCACCCATATATATATATATATATATATATATATATATATATATATATATATATATATATATATATTATATATATATATATATATATATATATATATATATATATATATACAATAACATATATATATTATATTTTATATATATATATATATATATATTAAAATAATATATATTATAGTGAATACAGAGATAGATGTGTATATATACATTATATATGCATATAATATATAATATATATATATATATATATATATATATTTACGTATATAAATGTATATATACACATCTATCTCTGTATTCATCTAAAAATATATATATATATATAATATATATAATATTATATATATATATATATTATTTTATGTTATGTATTATATATATAATATTATATATATATATAATATATATATATTATTATATATTATTTTACAAATATATATATATATATATATATAATATATTTATATATATATATGTTTATATATATATATATATATATATTTTATATTATAATATATATATATATATATATGGGTGGGTGCTTCACGCGCATGGTGATGTGAAGCGATGGTGTTGTAGCCTAGATAGTTTTAAGTGCCTGGCTAGCTCAATGCGTAGGAGGTTCCTCGCTGATGGGTGGGTCCTGGTACAGGGCACTGAGACATCGCTTGCATCCAAGCTAACTGTTCGAGGGTCTACCTGGTACAACTGTTCAAAATACTCACGACCCCCCAAACATGATCTGAGATGATCCGTCCATCCGCTGATTGAACTGCAGTCATCTGTGAGGTGGGCTTAGATTTCAGTTTTCTCAGGGCTTGGTAGGCAGGGCGAAGATCATTTACCAAAAAATGGCCTTCGACCTCGTCAGCAAGATTCCTGATGAACTGTTCCTTGTCCCTTCTCAGCAGTGTCCGAGCCCTTTTTTTGTTAGGTTAGGTAAGATAAGGATAGGCTGGGTTGAGTTTATTGGGTTAGGTTAAGTTAGTTACGTTAAATTAGAATCATAAGTGTAGTTTAGGCTAGAAACGTTGTATTATGTTAGGTTAGAATAGTTATTTTATGTTAAAATGGTTAGATAATGTTAGAACAGTAAGGGTTGGTTATGTTAGAATCGTTATTTTGGGTTAGGTTAGGTTAGATTTTGATTAAATAGGTGTGGTAGGTCTAGGTTAGATTTGGTTAGCTTAGTTAGGTTTAGGTTAGGTTAGGTTAGTTCTACGTTAGATTTGGTTAGCTTAGTTAGGTTTTGGTTAGGTTAGGTTAGGTCTACGTTAGATTTGGTTAGGTTAGGTTTAAGGTAGGTTAGGTTTTTGGATAGGTTGCATTTAGGTAGGTAGCTTAGGTTAAGTTAGGTTGTAGTTAGATTAGGTAGGTTAGGTTTATTTTATTTTAGATTAGGTTAGGTTAGGTCAAGTTAGATATAGGGTAGGCTAGGTAAGGGTTAGGTTAGTTTAAAATACGTTTAGGTTACGTTAGGTAACGTAAATTTAAGTTGGGTTGGGTTAGGTTAAGTTAGGTTAGTTTAGAATGGCTTGGTTAAGTCAGAATTGTTAGGTTAGGTTATAACCATAAGGATTGGTTAGGTTACATTTACATTAGTAGGTTAGATTAGGTTCAGGTTAGGTTAGGTAAGATTCGAAAGATTAGTTTAGGTTAAATTTAATTTAGGCAGGTAGGTTCGGTTAATAAGGTTAGGTTTAGGTTAGATAAGTTTAGGTTGAGTTAGGTAATGTTTAGATTGGGTTAGGTTTGGAGTAGGTTTAGGTTAGGTTAGGCCAGGTTTAATTTAAGTTAGGTATGGGTTAGGGTAGTTTAGATTACGTTTAGATTAGAATCGTAAAGTTAGGAAAGGTAGAAAGGGTAGAATCGTTATTTTAGTTTAGGTTATGTAGATAGGTTGGATTGAGTTAGGTTTAGCTTAGGTTAGATATGGGTTAGGTTAGTTTAGGTTATATTTAGGTTAGAACGGTTTGTTTAGGATCGTAAGGATGTTTAGAAAGGGTTAGAAATATTAAGTTAGGGGTCAATCCTTAATTTAGGTTAGGTATAGGTTGGTTTAGGTTAGGTTAGATATGGGTTAGTTTAAGTGACACTTAGGTTAGGATCGTTGGGTTAGGCTAAAATCGGAAGGTTAGATAAAGCTAGGATCATAAGGTTAAACTAGAATTGTTACTTTATGTAGCTAAGGTTTAAGTTAGGTAGGAAAAGTTTAGGTTAGGTTAGGGATAAGGAAACAATTGATATTTAAAAGTATTCATTTTAGGACCTTTCATCATTATCGCAATTTTTATCATCATTATTATTATTATCATTGCAGTTATTGCAGTTATGACATATTTTTTTGTAATTATACTACTAATAACGACAATAATAATAGTAATAACAATAATAAGAACAATAATAACGATTTTATAGTCATTATTTTTGCCATCATTTTATTTATTATCATAATTATTGTAATTTTTACAGTTATAAGTATTTTTGCAATTATACTACTAATAAAAGTAATAATGGATTTCTCCTTCGGCAGCCTGACCTCGCGTATAAGCCGAAGTGTCCCTTCGAAAAACTCTACGGTGTCTCACTCCAGGTTTAAGTATAGACCTGCTAACTCTCCTGCCCTTAATACAAGCTGGATGGACGGAGCTAGTTGGACACTGTGGGTTGTGATAATGAAGTGAGTTGTGATACTTATGTGAGTTGCGAGTGCCATAATGTGATGCCGCCATATACAGGATATGATGACAATATTATCGTACGTATATTGTGATAATTATAAGATTAGGTACATATATACTGCCTTTTGTGTGATATGTTACACCATGTGAAATATAGAAGATTATGTTTAGTTTATATGTGAAGCATATCGCCTATGTAAAAGAGTGAGATTCTCTGTACAATTTGTAAAATACAATATTTTATTTTGTCTCTGTAGTCACACGTCTGGCAGTAGCACTCTCGGGCAGAAACTGAGGCGTGGGGCACAGGACTATGAAGAACTCCCTTTTATTCTTGTCAGAGCTGATCTCCAATGAACCTACTTTAGTTTTAATTGGTGTATTCTTCTCCCTCAAGCATCGTGGAGAAACACCAAACAAACATATATACGAACACGACACAGTGAGTATACAAACAGACACCGACTGTCGGGGAGGCGAAGACACCATCCTGTCTTGCGGAAGAAGAGGCCGACGGATGTCCCAGGAACGGGGATTTTTAGTTTACATATATATTTTTTTTCTCCTGTTTTACCTTTTCGTGTTTTATGGAAGCCTATTAGTATTAACTATGAGAGCACCTCTCTATGTAATGCCACATTCATCACCACGTGGGAGCGTGTTAAGGGCCATAGGCTTGAGGAACCCAGAAGAAAGAAACTAATTTAGTTATAGCTTTAAGTTTTCTTTTAATTAGTGTTTTATTTTTTTAATGTTGTTTATTTTTTATAGCTAAATTCATTTTTTAAAACAGACTTGTCTTTTAAGGGTTATTTTCCCACCTAATCGCTAGGGTTTGCCTGGCCAAAGAGAAAAAATAAGATTTTACCACATAAAGAATATATATATATATATATATATATATATATATATATATATATATATATATATATACTATATAATATATATATATATATATATATATATATATATATATATATTCCTTGGAATATAGAGAAGTAGAGGGAACGGCATAGAAGAGAGAAAGATAGAGAGTTTGAAGAGGGAAAAAAAGAAATATATATACATATACACAAAGAGAGCGATAAAGAAGAGAGAAAAAGAGCGATAAAGAAGAAGGAGATAAAGAAGAGAGAGAGAGAGAAGGAAAGGAGAGAGAGGAAAGAGGAGAGAAGAGAAAGAGAGAGAGACTGAGGAGTGAATAGCGACACGGAAAAATGAAAAATCTAGAGGGTAGGAGAGAGAGAAAGGGAGAAAGAGAATGAGAAATGTGAGAGCAAGAGGATTGAAGAGAGAAAGAGAAGGAAAAAGAGAGACAGTGGGGGGGAGCGAGGGAGTACCGGAGTGCAGAGGCCTTTCGCGAGCACGTATGGGTCAACGGTGCATGACCCGCGGGGGTACAGCAGCCTGGAGAAGCTCCGGTACTGCGATCAGCCGTCTCCTCCAGGATCCCGTCTCTCTGCGGGCGAAAATGCCTGTGAAGGAGGACAAAAGGTTAGGTTGAATTAGGTATAGTTACGCTAGGTTCAATTAGGTTAGGTTAAATCTCGTTAAATCAGATTCATTTAGTTAAGGTTAGGTTCAGTTAAGTTAGGTTAGATTTGATTAGATTATGTTATGTCCAGTTAGGTTGGGTTTGGCTTTGTGAGGTTAGGTATGGGTAGGTTTGATTAGCTGATATATGTTGACGTTAGTTCAGGTTCAGTTAGGCTATGTTAGCTAGGTTAGGTTAGAGTAGGTTTAGTTAGGTTAAGTTTGGTTTAGGTAAGTTAGTTTAGGTTAGGGTAAGTTAGTTTGCTTTGGGTAAGTAGTTTCATTAGTTTAGATTAGGATCAATTTACGTTATATTATCTTATGTTATATTAGGTTATGTTAATTAATATTAGGTTTATTTAGGTTATGTTGAGTATGATTAGGTTTAGTTAGGTTAGGTTAAATAATGATGGATTACATTTACTTACGTTAAATGATGTAACTTAACCAATCCTAACTTACCCTACCCTACCCTAACCTTAATAAACCAGACCTAACCTAACTTAAATGAACCTGAACTAACCCAAACAAACATAAGCTAAACTAACTGAACTAAATGTAAACTATTCTAACGTAGCAAACACTCTATCCTAACCTAACCTGACTAAACCAAATCGAATTTAACTTAAGCTAATCTAACGAAACTAAAGCTAACCTATCTTAACTTAAACTAACTTAACCAAACCAAATCTTACTAAACCCTAGTAAAACTAAACGTAATCTAATCCATACTAACTTTATGAGATTAATCTAACCTAACCTAACGAAACCTAATCTAACATAACACAACATGACGTACCTAAACCTTCTCTGACCTAAATAAACCGAATCTAAATTAACTAACGAAACCTCATCCAACGAAACCTAACCTGACTATACCTAAACTAGCATAATATAATAGAACATAACATAAATACATCTAACCTATTAAAACCTAATCTAACATAACATAACAGGACAAAATAACTAAACCTATTTTAATCTAATACAACCGAAGATAACTAAACCTAACCTAACCAAATCTAACCTAACTAAACTTAATATAACTTAACTAACCTAACGTAACCTAACCTAACCAAACCTAACCAAACCAAATCTAACCTATTCAAGCCTACCCTAACGTAATATAACAAAATACAACTAAACCTAACGTAACTTAACTTAACCAAGATATATAGGCAGGTGGATACACAGATAGATAGATGGGCAGGTAGAAAGGTTGACTAGCAAGAGAGATGGGTAGGTAGATAGACAGACAGATACGTAGGTAGGTAGGTAGATAACTAGATAGGTAGATATGTAGGTAAGTAGATATAAATGTAGGTAAGAAGGTAGGTAGATAGCCAATTAGCTAACTGGACATATAAAGCATAGATATATACATACTTCTAGACACAGAAACACATACATATAAATAAATAAATAAATAAATAAATATATATATATATATATATATATATATATATATATATATATATATATATATATATATACAGATGTATATATATACTGTACATAGGTAGATATGTAGGTAAGTTGAATAATGTATGTATGAATACATATCTACCTATCTATTTATCTATCAATCTTTCTATCTGTCTATGTGTATGTGTATGTATGTGTGTGTATGTGTGTGTGTGTAAGTGTGTGTGTGTGGGTGTGTGTCTGTGTGTGTGTGTGTCTGTGTGTGTGTGTGTGTGTGTGTGTGCGCGCCTCTGACCCCGCCCACCTCTCATGCTGGCCGCAACCCCAACAGCACGAGGCTCCGCCCCCTAGGCGCCTCTCTTCCCTCAGCCACACCTCCAACTGGCACTAAGCTCCGCCCTCACATAGAGGCTCGACCAATGGCATTCCCAAGGAAGAGGGGGAGGAGGGGCTCGACGAGGAAGGAGGCCCGCCATTGGATCATCCAGCGGGAGTCTTCTCCCATTGCCTGGAACGACGACGCTGCTCGAAGGCGCAGCCGGAGACTCGGAAGGAACAGAAGAAGGGAAGAAGCGATCCAAATAAGACGAAGCAATAAGGGAAGAATGAGACAAAGAAAAAGAAGAAGACGAAAAGGGGAAGAAGCGATCCAAATAAAATGGAACAATAAGAAGAGAATAAGATTACTACTAATAATAATAAGAAAAGAATAAGTTGAATAATAAGAAGAACAAGGAAAGTGGAGTAATATATATATATATATATATATATATATATATATATATATATATATATATATATATATTAATTGTAAGAAAAAAACAATACATGAAGACGATAAAATTAAGAAAAAAAATAAGGAAAAAAATAAGAAAATCAATAATTTGAGAATTGATTGCAAAAATAACTATAAATATATAATGAACAGTGAAATAATATATACGGTAGTAAAAAATAGAAATAGATAAAAAAAAAAAAGGAGAAATTCAGTAATAAAATATATTGAATAAATGATGAGTACAATAGTATCAATAATAAAAAAACTAATTATCAAATAATAAATATAACACTAAAATAATAAAAATATCAATAGATAATGAATACAATCATGAAAATGATAAGTGAATAAATAACAGATACAATAACAACATTTAAATCATGAAAGAATAACAAACATAATAAAAAAATAATAATAATAAAATAAATATAGTAAATAAACAATAAATGATGATAAACATAAACTTATTCGCTTATCATTATCCTCTCCTTATTAGTGGGGATTAATGAGGGTAATTAGTGCCCCGGGCGGATCAAAATCATCTGCTGAATGGAGGATTAGACATATAACCGTAATGATAAATTAACAAGGAAATTAATTATTAACGGAAGCAATTGTGTATCATCAATCAAAAAATTACGTAATTTCAGCTGCTGACTGAAATCAAACGATTCAGTTTAATAATAAACAATAGAATTATCAATTTCTATATTTATTCATTTTAACTGATTAGTCATCATGTAAAATAATAAACTCGATCACAATATACAAACAAAATCAGTAATAAAAAATGACAATGAGTCAAAAGGAAAAATACATCAATATGGCAACCAGAATGACAGAATGAATACCAGAATGACAATATGGTAACCAGAGTAACAATATAACAACCAGAATGACAATGTAGCAATCTGAATGGCAACATGGCAACCAGAATGGCAATATGGCAACCATAATTATGCCAATAATTTGACAACAAAGATGACATGACAACCGGAATAACGAAATGGCACCCAGAATGATATGACAACCATAATTACATGGCAACTAGAATGACATGACAATATGGCAACCATAATGACAGAATGGCTACCAGAATGACAATATACGTCATTTTCTGAAGTTTTCATTGGCTAGGATTTGTCGCTGTTTGCTCAACAGTCTAATCCGCTAATTTGCCAGTAACTGCCCAATTCTCCATGGTGTCCAGTTCTTAGTTTTTCACACATGAAGCATTTATTATCATTTCGGGTGCTATGCGTTGTACCTTTCAGTACGTTAAGATACTAATCTTATTCATTAAGCCGTCAGGAGAGTTTTTGAAAGAACGTTTTTGATTCATACTAAATACTAAACAGCCTATGAACATAAGTGTGCAGTCGCCGACGAAGGTTTGTAAACTCTTACCCTCTGGGCCCTGTTCAGTCGCTCTCGATAGATTCATCTCGTCAAGAGGAACTGAGGCAGGCAGGGCAGGCCCTTGTCTATCCCATCTGAAGGAGTGTGGGCGAGACCCTCTCCTTACGGCACAGTAACGGGTTTCCATATGTTGAGAATGAATATGCGGGTTTATCAGATGGTGAGCATACACGTGATCCTTCAATGCGCCGTTTGCATATCAATTCTTGCTATGACGGTTTCGGTTCCTTTGATGAGCGTGTCTGCCTCGCAAGGGGTGTCGAGCACTAGCGCCACGATTTCCCGTAATTTTCAATATCCTCAAAGACAATTGACTCGCCTGAGCTCTCTATCGCTGTTCTATTGGTGGTGTCTGATGGATTTTGAATTTGTTACTTCCGATAATAAATCATACATTATATATACACAAATAAATATCTATATGTATAAACACACACAGATTTATACACATACATACCCACAAACACACATACACACACACATATATATAAGTATGTATGTATATATACATATGGATATATATGTATATATATTTACATATGTATATATATGCATATGTATATATACATATAGATATATGTGTATATATATTTACATATGTATGTGTATATATATATATATATATATATATATATATATATATATATATATATATATATATATATGTATGTGTGTGTGTGTGTGTGTGTGTGTGTGCTTATATGTAAATGTATATAAATATGTATATGTATATATATTTATATATTCATATAAATATGTATAAATATACATATATATAAATAAATAAATATCTATATACATATATATATATACATATACATATAAGCACACACACACACACACATCATCATCATTATTATCATGATTATCATCATTATTATCGTTATCATCATCTTTATCATTGTCATCAATATCATCTTCATTATCATCATTACTGCAATTATTATCATCATTATTGCAATTATTATAATAATAGCAATAATGATGATAATTGATAATTATCATTATTATTCCAATTATTGCAGTTATAATGTATATTTTTGCAACTATACTAATAACAACAACAATAATAATAGTAATAACAATAACAAACAATAATAATAGTAATAACAATAACAAACAATAATAATAGTAATAACAATAACAAACAATAATAATAGTAATAACAATAACAAACAATTATAATGATTTTATAATCATTAGTTATATCATTACTTTAATTAATATCGTTATTACTGTAATAATTGATGTTATGATAATTATTTTTGCAATTATACTACTAGTAAAAATAATAATAATGATAATAATAACAATAATAATATTAATAACAATATTATAACGACTATTATTATTATTATTATACTTATTATTATTATTATTATTGCTATTATTACATTTGTAATACATTTTTTGGTAATAATACTAATAATAAGAGTAATAATAATAATAATAATAATAATAATAAAACGTAAGAGAAGTTGAAGAGGAAGGTTATAAATTCCTTGGCATCCTGCAGTTGGATAAGACTCTAGTACCAAGATGAAAGGCAAGATAACATCAGAGTATGTGAGAAGAGTAAAGAAGCTATGCAGATCCAAACTGAATGGAGGAAATATGATCAGTGGCATCAACACATGAGCCGTGAACGTACTACGTTACAGTGCAGGTATTGTGGATTGGACAGTGGAAGAGCTGGTCAACATGGATAGAAGAACTAGGAAAATTGTGGCAATGAATGGTTGTATGCACACCAGAAGTAATGTTGCGAGACTGTACCTGCCAAGGAAGGGAGGAGGAAGAGGGTTGATAAGCATTGATGAGTGTGTAAACAAGGAGAGTAAGTCCTTGCATGGCTATCTCAGAGAGACCACAGAGTGGATGCTTCAAGCTGCTTTAAAGGAGGTGTTAGATGAAGAAGAGAACCTCCAGGATTACTAGAAGAGGAGGCAGGAGGAGAAAATCAGGAACTGGAAGGAGAAAGACCTGCATGGAGAGTTTGTGCGACAAACAGCAGATGTAGCTGGAGAAGATTCCTGGAGATGGCTTAGGAATGGTTTTTTGAAAAAGGAGACAGAAGGTCTGATCTTAGCTGCTCAAGAACAAGCTTTAAGAACAAATTCGATCAAGCACAGCATATATAAGACTTCAGTAACACCTCTGTGTAGAGTGTGTGGAGACTCTCCTGAAACTGTAAGACATATCAGTGGATGCAAGAAGCTTGCCCAGGGAGAGTACAGAAAACGCCATAATAAGGTGGCCCTGCGGGTGCACTGGGAGATTTGCAGAAAGTACGGGATAGAATATACCGACAAGTGGTATGGCCATCAGCCATTGGCAGTCGCAGAGAACAGAGATGTTCGAATTACCTGGGACATGACCGTTTACACAGATAAGAAGCTGAATCATAATCGACCGGATATTACTCTACTAAGGAAAGATACACAGGAGTGGACACTAATTGACATAGCTGTACCAGCGGACCAGAACATCATCAATACTGAGGAATAGAAAGTGGCTAAATATCAAGAACTAGCATTCGAAATTAAGAGAATCCATAGAGCATCGAAAGTGACAGTGATACCAGTCGTGATCGGTGCACTCGGAACAATCTCAAAGAATGCAAAAACCTGGCATGGGAAGTTAGACATACCTGACATTGTTGGAAGTGCACAGTTGTCGGCCATCCGTGGAACAGCTCACATATTGCGGAAAGTTCTATGTTTCTAAGCTGCGGGAAGTAGCTGAGACAAGACAAAGAGGACCCAGAAGAACATCAAAGGACTGGAGAGAATAATACAATAATAATAATAATAATAATAATAATAATAACAGTAATGATAATAATAACAATACTAATATCAATAACAATATTATAACGACTATTATTATTATTATTATTATTATTATTGTTATTATTACAGTTATGATATTTTTTTGGTAATAATACTAATAATGAAAGTAATAATAATAATAATAATAATAATGATAATAATAATAATAATAATAATAATAATAATAATAATAATAATAATAATAATAATGATAATATTAATAATACTAATAATCATCAAATGTTATCAGAATTCTCTTTATTCCCACTTTTAGCATCATTATTGTCATGATCACTCCCTCTTGCTCTTCCTCACTGTCTCTCTCCCTCTCGTTCTTGCTATCCCTCTCTGCCTTTTTTTGTTAGGTTAGGTAAGATAAGGATAAGTTGGGTTGAGTTTATTGGGTTAGGTTAAGTTAGTTATGTTAAATTATAAAGGTAGTTTAGGCTAGAAACGTTGTGTTATGTTAGGTTAGAATATTTATTTTATGTTAAAATGGTTAGATAATGTTAGAACAGTAAGGGTTGGTTGGTTAGAATCGTTATTTTGGGTTAGGTTAGGTTAGGTTTTGATTAAATAGGTGTGGTAGGTCTAGGTTAGATTTGGTTAGCTTAGTTAGGGTTAGGTTAGATTAATTCTACTTTATATTTGGTTAGCTTAGTTAGGTTTTGGTTAGGTTAGGTTAGGTTTTGGATAGGTTGCATTTAGGTAGGTAGCTTAGGTTAGGTTAGGTTGTAGTTAGATTAGGTAGGTTAGGTGTATTTTATATTTCGGTTAGGTGTAGGTTAGGTTAGGTCAAGTTAGATATAGGTTAGGCTAGGTAAGGGTTAGGTTAGTTTAAAATACGTTTAGGTTACGTTAGGTAACGTAAATTTAAGTTGGGTTGGATTAGGTTAAGTTAAGTTAGTTTAGAATGGCTTGGTTAAGTCAGAATTGTTAGGTTAGGTTATAACCATAAGGATTGGTTAGGTTACATTTACATTAGTAGGTTAGATTAGGTTTAGGTTAGGTTAGGTAAGATTCGAAAGATTAGTTTAGGTTAAATTTAATTTAGGCAGGTAGATTCGGTTAATAAGGTTAGGTTT
This sequence comes from Penaeus monodon, assembly GCF_015228065.2. Taxonomy (NCBI): domain Eukaryota; kingdom Metazoa; phylum Arthropoda; class Malacostraca; order Decapoda; family Penaeidae; genus Penaeus; species Penaeus monodon. Next base: position 103,913 of record NW_023662993.1, read on the forward strand.
AGGTTAGATAAGTTTAGGTTGGGCTAGGTAATGTTTAGATTGGGTTAGGTTTGGAGTAGATTTAGGTTAGGTTAGGCTAGGTTTAGTTTAAGTTAGGTATGGGTTAGGGTAGTTTAGATTACGTTTAGATTAGAATCGTAAAGTTCGGAAAGGTTAGATATATTAGGGTAGAATCGTTATTTTAGTTTAGGTTATGTTAGATAGGTTGGATTGGATTAGGTTTAGCTTAGGTTAGATATGGGTTAGGTTAGTTTAGGTTACATTTAGGTTAGAATGGTTTGGTTAGGATCGTTGGGATATTTAGAAAGGGTTAGAAATATTAAGTTAGGGCTCAATTGTTAATTTAGGTTAGGTATAGGTTGGGTTAGGTAAGGTTAGATATGGGTTAGTTTAAGTGAGCTTAGGTTAGGATCGTTAGGTTAGGCTAAAATCGTAAGGTTAGATTAAGCTAGGATCATAAGGTTAGACTAGAATTGTTACTTTATGTAGCTAAGGTTTAGGTTAGATTCGGAAAAGTTTAGGTTAGGTTAGGTATAAGGAAACAATTGACATTTAAAAGTATTCATTTTAGGACCTTTGGAAAATGCATTTTGGGTATTCATTTAGGTGTAAGGAAACACTAAACTTCTAGCAATGTTGACTTTTGAACCTTCGAAAAATGAACCTTGTATTGGATAGTGAAAAATATATATATTTTTTTTTTTTTTACTTTATTTATTGGGTATCTATAATTCACCTAAAAAGCACGTTCAATAATTGTATAGATTGATTCTACGTTTAAATATTTTCCATTCTACATGATCTTTCTTTATCCTTATAATAATCGGACATTGTGTTTTCTAAGATGACTACATTATTCGCTTTCTTCGTATGTTTCTATCCCCAATAAAAGAAAAAAAATGTTAAAATATTA
>NW_023662993.1:104925-112425 GCF_015228065.2 Penaeus monodon
CTTATCATTATTATTATAATATTATTATTATTTATATATTATTTTATTATTTTATTTACTTTCATTATTAGTATTATTACCAAAAAATATCATAACTGTAATAATAACAATAAATAATAATAATAATAATATAGTCGTTATAATATGTTATTGATATTAGTATTGTTTATATTATCATTACTGTTATTATTATTATTATTATTATTATTATTATTGTATTATTCTCTCCAGTCCTTTGATGTTCTTCTGGGTCCTCTTTGTCTTGTCTCAGCTACTTCCCGCAGCTTAGGAACATAGAACTTTCCGCAATATGTGAGCTGTTCCACGGATGGCCGACAACTGTGCACTTCCAACAATGTCAGGTATGTCTAACTTCCATGCCAGGTTTTTGTTTTCATTCTTTGAGATTGTTCCGAGTGCACCGATCACGACTGGTATCACTGTCACTTTCGATGCTCTATGGATTCTCTTAATTTCGAATGCTAGTTCTTGATATTTAGCCACTTTCTTTCCTCAGTATTGATGATGTTCTGGTCCGCTGGTACAGCTATGTCAATTAGTGTCCACTCCTGTGTATCTTTCCTTAGTAGAGTAATATCCGGTCGATTATGATTCAGCTTCTTATCTGTGTAAACGGTCATGTCCCAGGTAATTCGAACATCTCTGTTCTCTGCGACTGCCAATGGCTGATGGCCATACCACTTGTCGGTATATTCTATCCCGTACTTTCTGCAAATCTCCCAGTGCACCCGCAGGGCCACCTTATTATGGCGTTTTCTGTACTCTCCCTGGCAAGCTTCTTGCATCCACTGATATGTCTTACAGTTTCAGGAGAGTCTCCACACACTCTACACAGAGGTGTTACTGAAGTCTTATATATGCTGTGCTTGATCGAATTTGTTCTTAAAGCTTGTTCTTGAGCAGCTAAGATCAGACCTTCTGTCTCCTTTTTCAAAAAACCATTCCTAAGCCATCTCCAGGAATCTTCTCCAGCTACATCTGCTGTTTGTCGCACAAACTCTCCATGCAGGTCTTTCTCCTTCCAGTTCCTGATTTTCTCCTCCTGCCTCCTCTTCTAGTAATCCTGGAGGTTCTCTTCTTCATCTAACACCTCCTTTAAAGCAGCTTGAAGCATCCACTCTGTGGTCTCTCTGAGATAGCCATGCAAGGACTTACTCTCCTTGTTTACACACTCATCAATGCTTATCAACCCTCTTCCTCCTCCCTTCCTTGGCAGGTACAGTCTCGCAACATTACTTCTGGTGTGCATACAACCATTCATTGCCACAATTTTCCTAGTTCTTCTATCCATGTTGACCAGCTCTTCCACTGTCCAATCCACAATACCTGCACTGTAACGTAGTACGTTCACGGCTCATGTGTTGATGCCACTGATCATATTTCCTCCATTCAGTTTGGATCTGCATAGCTTCTTTACTCTTCTCACATACTCTGATGTTATCTTGCCTTTCATCTTCGTACTAGAGTCTTATCCAACTGCAGGATGCCAAGGAATTTATAACCTTCCTCTTCAACTTCTCTTACGTTATTATTATTATTATTATTATTATTATTATTACTCTTATTATTAGTATTATTACCAAAAAATGTATTACAAATGTAATAATAGCAATAATAATAATAATAATAAGTATAATAATAATAATAATAGCGTTATAATATTGTTATTAATATTATTATTGTTATTATTATCATTATATTATTTTTACTAGTAGTATCATTGCAAAATAATTATCATAACATCAATTTTACAGTAATAAACGATATTAATTAAAGTAATGATATAACTAATGATTATAAAATCATTATAATTGTTTGTTATTGTTATTACTATTATTATTGTTTGTTATTGTTATTACTATTATTATTGTTGTTTATGTTATTACTATTATTATTGTTTGTTATTGTTATTACTATTATTATTGTTGTTGTTATTAGTATAGTTGCAAAAATAACATTATAACTGCAATAATGATGATAATAATTGCAGTAATGATGATAATGAAGATGATATTGATGACAATGATAAAGATGATGATAACGATAATAATGATGATAATCATGATAATAATGATGATGATGTGTGTGTGTGTGTGTGCTTATATGTATATGTATATATACATGTATATAGATATTATTTATTTATATATATGTATATTTATACATATTTATATGAATATATAAATATATATACATATACATATTTATATACATTTACATATAAGCACACACACACACACACACACACACACATACATATATATATATATATATATATATATATATATATATATATATATATATATATATATATATATGCATAAATATACATATGTAATATATATATCAATATTAGTCCATATGTATATATACATACATACTTATATATATGTGTGTGTGTATGTGTGTTTGTGGGTATGTATGTGTATAAATCTGTGTGTGTTTATACATATAGATATTTATTTGTGTTATATAATGTATGATTTATTATCGGAAGTAACAAATTCAAAATCATCAGACCACCAATAGAACAGCGATAGAGACTCAGGCGAGTCAATTGTCTTTGAGTATATTGAAAATTAGGGAAATCGTGGCGCTAGTGCTCGACACCCCTTGCGAGGCAGACACGCTCATCAAAGGAACCGAAACGTCATAGCAAGAATTGATATGCAAACGGCGCATTGAAGGATCACGTGTATGCTCACCATCTGATAAACCCGCATATTCATTCTCACATATGGAACCCGTTACTGTGCCGTAAGGAGAGGGTCTCGCCCACACTCCTTCAGATGGGAAAGACAAGGGCCTGCCCTGCCTGCCTCAGTTCCTCTTGACGAGATGAATCTATCGAGAGCGACTGAACAGGGCCCAGAGGGTAAGAGTTTACAAACCTTCGTCGGCGACTGCACACTTATGTTCATAGGCTGTTTAGTATTTAGTATGAATCAAAAACGTTCTTTCAAAAACTCTCCTGACGGCTTAATGAATAAGATTAGTATCTTAACGTACTGAAGGTACACGCATAGCACCCGAAATGATAATAAATGCTTCATGTGTGAAAAACTAAGAACTGGACACCATGGAGAATTGGGCAGTTACTGGCAAATTAGCGGATTAGACTGTTGAGCAAACAGCGACAAATCCTAGCCAATGAAAACTTCAGAAAATGACGTATATTGTCATTCTGGTAGCCATTCTGTCATTATGGTTGCCATATTGTCATGTCATTCTAGTTGCCATGTAATTATGGTTGTCATATCATTCTGGGTGCCATTTCGTTATTCCGGTTGTCATGTCATCTTTGTTGTCAATTATTGGCATAATTATGTTGCCATATTGCCATTCTGGTTGCCACATTGTCATTCATGTCATTGTAATTCTGATCGTCATATTTTAATTATTTTAATTTTGGTTGCCATATTGCCATTCTGGTTGTCATGTTGCCATTCAGATTGCTACATTGTCATTCTGGTTGTTATATTGTTACTCTGGTTACCATATTGTCATTCTGGTATTCATTCTGTCATTCTGGTTTGCCATATTGATGTAATTTTTCCTTTTGACTCATTGTCATTTTTTATTACTGATTTTGTTTGTATATTGTGATCGAGTTTATTATTTTACATGATGACTAATCAGTTAAAATGAATAAATATAGAAATTGATAATTCTATTGTTTATTATTAAACTGAATCGTTTGATTTCAGTCAGCAGCTGAAATTACGTAATTTTTTGATTGATGATACACAATTGCTTCCGTTAATAATTAATTTCCTTGTTAATTTATCATGACGGTTATATGTCTAATCCTCCATTCAGCAGATGATTTGATCCGCCCGGGGCACTAATTACCCTCATTAATCCCCACTAATAAGGAGAGGATAATGATAAGCGAATAAGTTTATGTTTATCATCATTTATTGTTTATTTACTATATTTATTTTATTATTATTATTTTTTTATTATGTTTGTTATTCTTTCATGATTTAAATGTTGTTATTGTATCTGTTATTTATTCACTTATCATTTTCATGATTGTATTCATTATCTATTGATATTTTTATTATTTTAGTGTTATATTTATTATTTGATAATTAGTTTTTTTATTATTGATACTATTGTACTCATCATTTATTCAATATATTTTATTACTGAATTTCTCCTTTTTTTTTTTTATCTATTTCTATTTTTACTACCGTATATATTATTTCACTGTTCATTATATATTTATAGTTATTTTTGCAATCAATTCTCAAATTATTGATTTTCTTATTTTTTTCCTTATTTTTTTTCTTAATTTTATCGTCTTCATGTATTGTTTTTTTCTTACAATTAATATATATATATATATTATATATTATATATATTATATATATATATATATATATATATATTACTCCACTTTCCTTGTTCTTCTTATTATTCAACTTATTCTTTTCTTATTATTATTAGTAGTAATCTTATTCTCTTCTTATTGTTCCATTTTATTTGGATCGCTTCTTCCCCTTTTCGTCTTCTTCTTTTTCTTTGTCTCATTCTTCCCTTATTGCTTCGTCTTATTTGGATCGCTTCTTCCCTTCTTCTGTTCCTTCCGAGTCTCCGGCTGCGCCTTCGAGCAGCGTCGTCGTTCCAGGCAATGGGAGAAGACTCCCGCTGGATGATCCAATGGCGGGCCTCCTTCCTCGTCGAGCCCCTCCTCCCCCTCTTCCTTGGGAATGCCATTGGTCGAGCCTCTATGTGAGGGCGGAGCTTAGTGCCAGTTGGAGGTGTGGCTGAGGGAAGAGAGGCGCCTAGGGGGCGGAGCCTCGTGCTGTTGGGGTTGCGGCCAGCATGAGAGGTGGGCGGGGTCAGAGGCGCGCACACACACACACACACACACACACAGACACACACACACACAGACACACACCCACACACACACACTTACACACACACACATACACACACATACATACACATACACATAGACAGATAGAAAGATTGATAGATAAATAGATAGGTAGATATGTATTCATACATACATTATTCAACTTACCTACATATCTACCTATGTACAGTATATATATACATCTGTATATATATATATATATATATATATATATATATATATATATATATATATATATATTTATTTATTTATTTATTTATTTATATGTATGTGTTTCTGTGTCTAGAAGCATGTATATATCTATGCTTTATATGTCCAGTTAGCTAATTGGCTATTCTACCTACCTTCTTACCTACATTTATATCTACTTACCTACATATCTACCTATCTAGTTATCTACCTACCTACCTACGTATCTGTCTGTCTATCTACCTACCCATCTCTCTTGCTAGTCAACCTTTCTACCTGCCCATCTATCTATCTGTGTATCCACCTGCCTATATATCTTGGTTAAGTTAAGTTACGTTAGGTTTAGTTGTATTTTGTTATATTACGTTAGGGTAGGCTTGATAGGTTAGATTTGGTTTGGTTAGGTTTGGTTAGGTTAGGTTAGATTATGTTAGTTTTATTTAAGTTAGGTAGGTTGGTTTTGGTTAGGTTAGCTGAAGTTTAGTTGGGATAGATTATGTTATTTTATGCTAGCTTAGGTTTAGTTAGGTTAGGATACGTTAGGTTAGTTAAGTTATTAAGTTTAGTTAGGTTAGATTTGGTTAGGTTAGGTTTAGTTATCTTCGGTTGTATTAGATTAAAATAGGTTTAGTTATTTTGTCCTGTTATGTTTGTTAGATTAGGTTTTAATAGGTTAGATGTATTTATGTTATGTTCTATTATATTATGCTAGTTTAGGTATAGTCAGGTTAGGTTTCGTTAAGTTAGTTTAAGTTAAGATAGGTTAGCTTTAGTTTCGTTAGATTAGCTTAAGTTAAATTCGATTTGGTTAATCAGGTTAGGTTAGGATAGAGTGTTTGCTACGTTAGAATAGTTTACATTTAGTTCAGTTAGTTTAGCTTATGTTTGTTTGGGTTAGTTCAGGTTCATTTAAGTTAGGTTAGGTCTGGTTTATTAAGGTTAGGGTAGGGTAGGGTAAGTTAGGATTGGTTAAGTTACATCATTTAACGTAAGTAAATGTAATCCATCATTATTTAACCTAACCTAACTAAACCTAATCATACTCAACATAACCTAAATAAACCTAATATTAATTAACATAACCTAATATAACATAGATAATATAACGTAATTGATCCTAATCTAAACTAATGAAACTACTTACCCAAAGCAAACTAACTTACCCTAACCTAAACTAACTTACCTAAACCAAACCTAACCTAACTAAACCTACTCTAACCTAACCTAGCTAACATAGCCTAACTGAACCTGAACTAACGTCAACATATATCAGCTAATCAAACCTACCCATACCTAACCTCACAAAACCAAACCCAACCTAACTGGACATAACATAATCTAATCAAATCTAACCTAACTTAACTGAACCTAACCTTAACTAAATGAATCTGATTTAACGAGATTTACCCTAACCTAATTGAACCTAGCGTAACTATACCTAATTCAACCTAACCTTTTGTCCTCCTTCGCAGGCATTTTCGCCCGCAGAGAGACGGGATCCTGGAGGAGACGGCTGATCGCAGTACCGGAGCTTCTCCAGGCTGCTGTACCCCCGCGGGTCATGCACCGTTGACCCATACGTGCTCGCGAAAGGCCTCTGCACTCCGGTACTCCCTCGCTCCCCCCCACTGTCTCTCTTTTTCCTTCTCTTTCTCTCTTCAATCCTCTTGCTCTCACATTTCTCATTCTCTTTCTCCCTTTCTCTCTCTCCTACCCTCTAGATTTTTCATTTTTCCGTGTCGCTATTCACTCCTCAGTCTCTCTCTCTTTCTCTTCTCTCCTCTTTCCTCTCTCTCCTTTCCTTCTCTCTTTCTCTCTTCTTTATCTCCTTCTTCTTTATCGCTCTTTTTCTCTCTTCTTTATCGCTCTCTTTGTGTATATGTATATATATTTCTTTTTTTCCCTCTTCAAACTCTCTATCTTTCTCTCTTCTATGCCGTTCCCTCTACTTCTCTATATTCCAAGGAATATATATATATATATATATATATATATATATATATATATTATATAGTATATATATATATATATATATATATATATTCTTTATGTGGTAAAATCTTATTTTTTCTCTTTGGCCAGGCAAACCCTAGCGATTAGGTGGGAAAATAACCTTAAAGACAAGTCTGTTTTAAAAATGAATTTAGCTATAAAAAATAAACAACATTAAAAAATAAAACACTAATTAAAAGAAAACTTAAAGCTATAACTAAATTAGTTTCTTTCTTCTGGGTTCCTCAAGCCTATGGCCCTTAACACGCTCCCACGTGGTGATGAATGTGGCATTACATAGAGAGGTGCTCTCATAGTTAATACTAATAGGCTTCCATAAAACACGAAAAGGTAAAACAGGAGAAAAAAAATATATATAAACTAAAATCCCCGTTCCTGGGACATCCGTC
>NW_023662993.1:117425-122385 GCF_015228065.2 Penaeus monodon
ATAAAAAAAAAGGGTAAAAGAAAAAAAATCCCAAAAGTCGAAAAAGCGGCAAAATCTAGCGAAATATAGCCTTTTGAGAGTAGACTCCAAAATGACGTTTTTTCCATTCATTTTATGATTCTGGCAATTATTAGGGTAATAATGAAAAATATTTCCTGAAATTTTATTAATTCTGATGACAAAATGAGAATAAAGAGAATTTGGATAACATTTGATGATTTTTAATATTATTTCTATTATCATTTTTATTATCATTATTACATTATTATTATTATTATTGTTATTATTATTATTATTATTATTATTACTTTAATTATTAGTATTATTGCCAAAAAATATATTATAACTGTAATAATACAATAATAATAATAATAAGATGATTATAATAATACGAATTGTTAAAATATGTTATTAATATCATTATTGTATTATTATCATTATTATTATTTTTTACTGGTAGTATAATTGTAAAAAAAATTATTATAACAGTAATAATTACAGTAATAACGATATTAATTAAAATAATGATATAAATAATGATTATAAAAACGTTATTATTGTTATTATTTTTTGTTATTACTATTATTATTGTAGTTGTTATAAGTATAGATTTAAAAATATATATTATAACTGCAAAAATTGCAAAAATAATGATAATAATTGCAATAATGATGATAATAATTGCAATAATGAAGATAATGATGATGAGAATGATGATAATGATGATAATGATGATGATAACGATAATAATGATGATAATCAGAAAAATAATGAAAGATAACAACAGGATTGTGTCCATATATAATAAAAAGGTAAAGAAAAAATCCCAAAGTCGAAAAGCGGCAAATCTAGCGAAATATAGCCTTTTGAGAGAAGACTCCAAAATAACGGTTTTTACATTAATTTGGGTGATTCTGGCAATTATTAGGGTAATAATGATAATATCTGAATTTTTAATCATGACAATAATGGGGGATCAAATTGAGAATAAAGAGAATTTGGATAACATTTGATGTTATTATATTATTACTATTATCATTATTATTAGCACTATTATCATTATTATTATTATTATTTTTATTATTATTTTATTATTGTTATTGTTGCCAAAAAATAAATTATAACTGTAATAATAACAATAATAATAATAAGTATAATTATAATAATACGAATTGTTATATATTGTTATTAATATCATTATTGTTATTATTCATTATTATTATTTTTACTGGTAGTAATAATTGGAAAAATAATTATTATAACAGTAATAACTACGTAATAACGATATTAATTAAAATAATGAAAATAAATAATGATTATAAAACGTTATTATTGTTATTGTTATTGTATTATTATTATTATTGTAGTTGTTTATTAGTATAGATGTAAAAATATATTTTAACTGCAATAATTGTAATAATAATGATAATTATTGCAATAATGATGATAATAATTGCAATAATGATGAAAATGATGATGATAATGATGATAATGATGATAATGATGATGATAACAAATAATAATGAGGGTAATCATGATAATAATGATGATGATAACAGGAATTGTGCCCAATATATAAAAAAAAAAGGTAAAAGAAAAAAAAAGCCAAAAGTCAAAAAAGCGAAAAATCTAGCGAAATATAGCCTTTTGAGAGTACTCCAAAATGACGTTTTTTCCATTCATTCATGATTCTGGCAATTATTAGGTAATAATGATAAAAATTACCTGAATTCTATTAATCATGACAATATGTGATAAAAGTGAGAATAAAGAGAATTTGGATAACATTTTGATGATTATTAATATTTTTACTATTATCATTATTATTATCATTATTATTATTATTATTATTATTATTATTATTATTATTATATTATTATTATTACTTTAATTATTAGTATTATTGCCAAAAATAATCATAACTGTAATAAATACAGTAATAACGATATTAATTAAAATAATGATATAAATAATGATTGTAAAAACGTTATCATTGTTATTATTATTGTTATTACTATTATTATTGTAGTTGTTATTAGTATAATGTAAAAATATATATTATAACTGCAATAATTGCAATAATAATGATATTATTGCAATAATGATGAAAATTTAATTGCAATAATGATGAAATGATGATGATAATGATGATAATGATGATGATAACGATAATAATGATGACAATCATGATAATAATGATGATAATAACAGGAATTGTGTCCATATATAATAAGAACAGGGAAAACAAAAAAAAATCCCAAACATCGAAAAACGGCAAAATCTAGCGAAATATAGCCTTTGAGAGTATACTCCAAAATGACGTTTTTTCCATTCTTTTGACGATTCTGGCAATTATTAGGCTATATTTCGCTAGATTTTGCCGCTTTTCGACTTTGGGGATTTTTTTTTTCTTTTACTTTTTTATTATAAAAATGGACACAATTCCTTTTATTATCATTATTATTATCATGATTATCATCATTATTATCATTATCATTATCATTATCATATTATCATCTCATTATTATCATTATTGCAATTATTATCATCATTATTGCCAAAATTATCATTATTTTTGCAAATTTTTGCAGTTAAATATAATTTTTGCATCTATACTAATAACAATACTAAAATAGAATAACAAAAATAATAAAATAATAAAGTTTTTTATAATCATTATTTATACATTATTTTTTAAATTATATCGTTATTACTTAAATTTTTACTGTTTATAATAATTATTTTTACTTTTACCGTAAAAATAATAAAAATGATAATAATAAAATATCTTAAAAACAATATTATAACAATTGTATTATTATTTTAACTTATTTTTATTATTATTGTTTTCATTACAGTTTAAAAAAAATTTTTTTTTTGGCAATAAAACTAAAATTAAGTAATATAATAAAATAATAATAAAATAATAAAATAAAAATAATGATAATAATAATGAATAGAATAAAATTTAAAATCATCAAATGTTATCCCCAAAATTTTTTATTCTCACTTTGTCATCAATTGTCTGATTTATAGAATTAGGTAAATTTTTATCCCTTATTCCTAAAATTGCCGAATCTCAAATGAAGGAAAAAACGCATTTGGAGTTTACTTGAAAAAGGTATATTTCGTAGATTTTTCCGCTTTTCGACTTTTTGGGATTTTTTTTTTTACCCTTTTTATTTAGGGGCCCCAAATTCCGTTTTATCAATTATTTTTCATGATTTCATCATTTTATCCTTATCATTCATTATAATCATTATCATTTTTACATCATTATCATCATTTACTCATTTTTGCAAATTATATCATTATTGCAATAATTATCATTTTTATTGAATTATTGCATTACAATATATATTTTTACATCATACTAAAAACAACTACAATAATAATAGTAATAACAATAATAATAACAAAAAAACGTTTTTAAATCATTATTTATACATTATTTTAATTAATATCGTTATTATGTAATTATTATGTTATAATAATTTTAAATTTTGAAATATACAAAAAATAATAATAATTAATAATAAAAAATAATGATATTAATAAAATATTATAAACAATTTTTATTTATAATTTTACTTATTATTTAAATTTTTTATTATTACAGTTATAATATTTTTTGGCAAAATACTAATATTAAAGTAAAAATAATAATAATAATAATAATAAATAATGATAAAATAATAATAATAAATAAATAAAAAATAATAATAATAATAATAATAATAATGATAATAAACATAATAAGAAATAAAGATAATAAAAATGATAAGTAATAATATTAAAACTCAAAGTTTTCCAAATTCTCTTTATTCTCACTTTTATCACATTTTGTCATATTTAAAAGAATTCAGGTAATTATTATATTTACCCTAATAATTTCCCGAATCATCAAATGAATGGGAAAAAGTCATTTTTGGGTTCTCTCAAAGGGTATATTTTGCTAGATTTTTCGCTTTTCGACTTTTGGGATTTTTTTTTTTTTTACCTTTTTTTTTTAGGACACAAAATTTCCCGTTTTTTATATCATTTTTATATGATTATCTCTATTTTCGTTTTCCAAAACATTTTTATTATCATCATCTTATATATTTTGCAATTATTTTCATCATTTTTGCAAAAATTATCATTTTATTTCAATTATTTTCAGGTATGATATATATTTTTTTCATCTATACAATAAAAGTACAATAATAATAGTAATCAAAATAAAACATAAAACTTTTTAAACTTATTTTTAAACATTATTTTAATTAATATCTTATTACTGTAATTATTACTGTTATAATAATTTTTTTTACAATTTCCAGTAAAAAAAAATAATGAAAAAATAAAAAAAAATGATATCAATACAAATTATAACAATTTGTTTATTATAATTTATATTATTATTTTTATTGTTTTTAACAGTTTTAATTATTTTTTGGCATAATCAATATTAAATAATAATAATATAATAAATAATAAAAAAATAAAATAATAAATAATAATAAAAATAATAAATGTAATAATAAGATATATATAAATTATATAACATTTATAATTTATTTTAAAATATATAATATTAAAATAATTTATAATATATATATTATATAATTTATATATATGAGGTGTTTTACTTTTAGTATATATAGCTTTTATACATAATAAAATTATTATAATATATTAAAATATATATATTATAAATATATAATATATGTATACGCATATATTGTATCTAATTTTTTTCCTATTTCTTTTTTCATCTCTCCCCCGTGTCCTCTCTTTCCCTCTCTTATAATAATATAATATAAAAATTATATATATATATAAATATATATAATATATATATATTATTATATGTGTGTGTGTGTGTGTGTGTGTGTTGTGTAGTGGTGTGTGTCTTTTTGTGTGTGCGTGTGTGTGTGTCTTTGTGGGGTGGTCTTTTGTGGGGTTTTTTTTTTATTTA
>NW_023662993.1:122485-124985 GCF_015228065.2 Penaeus monodon
CATTATTGTCATATTATACATTCTGAAATTTTATCATTATACCCTAATAATTGCCAAAATCATCAAAGAATTTCGATAAAAACGTCATTTTGGAGTATACTCTAAAAAGGCTATATTTCGCTAGGTTTTGGCCGCTTTTTCGACTTTTCGGATTTTCTCTTTTACCTTGTTATTATATATGGACAAAATTCCTGTTATTATCCTCATTATTATCATGATTATCATGGTTATTATCGTTATCATCATTATCATCCATTATATATATATATATATATATTTTATATATATATAATATTTTATATATATTTTATATATATATATATAAAATATATCTGTCTCTCTCTCTTCTCTCTCCCCTCTCTTTTTTCTCTCTCTATCTTTCTCTCTACCTCTACCTCCTGCTCTCTCTGTCTCCCTCTTGCTCTTTGTTCTCTCTCCCTCTCTCTCTTTCATCTTAGACATTTCGCTTGCTCCTTTTGACCTCTCTCTCACTCCCTCTTGCTCTTCCTCACTCTCTCTCTCCCTCTCGTTCTTGCTATCCCTCTCTGCCTTTTTGTTTGTTTTGTTAGGTTAGGTAAGATTAGGATAAGTTGGGTTGAGTTTATTGGGTTGGGTTTTAAGTTAGTTACTTAAATTAGAATCATAAGGGTAGTTTAGGCTAGAAACGTTGTGTTATTTAGGTTAGAATAGTTATTTTTATGTTAAAATGGTTAGTTAATGTTAGAACAGTAAGGGTTGGTTAGGTTAGAATCGTTTTTTTGGGGTTAGGTTAGGTTAGTTTTGATTAAATAGGTGTGGTAGTCTAGGTTAGATTTGGTTAGCTTAGTTAGGGTTAGGTTAGGTTAGGTTAGGTTAGGTTAATTCTACTTTATATTTGGTTAGCTTAGTTAGGTTTTGGTTAGGTTAGGTTAGGTTTTGGATAGGTTGCATTTAGGTAGGTAGCTTAGGTTAGGTTAGGTTGTAGTTAGATTGGGTAGGTTAGGTGATTTTATATTTCGGTTAGGTGTAGGTTGGGTTTTAGGTCAAGTTGATATAGGTTAGACTAGGTAAGGGTTAGGTTAGTTTAAAATACGTTTAGGTTACGTTAGGTAACGTAAATTTAATTTGGGGTTTGGGGTTAGGTTAAGTTAGGTTAGTTTAGAATGGCTTGGTTAAGTCAAATTGTTCGGTTATGTTATAACCATAAGGTTTGGGTTAGGTTTACATTTACATTAGTAGGTTTAGATTAGGTTTAGGTTAGGTTAGGTAAGATTTTGAAAGATTAGTTTAGGTTAATTAATTTAGGCAGGTAGGTTGGGTTTAAATAAGGTTAGGTTTAGGTTAGATAAGTTTGGGTTTGGGGCCCCAGGTAAGTTTAGATTGGTTAGGTTTGGAGTAGATTTGGGTTAGGTTAGGCTAGGTTTAGTTTAAGTTAAGTATGGGTTAGGGTAGTTTAGATTACGTTTAGATTAGAATCGTAAAGTTCAGAAAGGTTAGATATATTAGGGTAGAATCGTTATTTTAGTTTAGGTTATGTTAGATAGGTTGGATTGGATTAGTTTAGCTTAGGTTAGTATGGGTTAGGTTAGTTTAGGTTACTTTAGGTTAGAATGGTTTGGTTGGGATCGTTGGTATTTAGAAAGGGTTAGAAATTTTAAAGTTAGTGACTCAATTGTTAATTTAGGTTAGGTATAGGTTGGGTTAGGTAAGGTTAGATAGGGGTTATTTTTAAGTGAGCTTAGGTTTAGGATCGTTGGGTTAGGCAAAAAATCGAAGGTTAGATTAAGCTAGGATCAATAAGGTTATACTAGAATTGTTACTTTATGTAGCTAAGGTTTAGGTTAGATTCGGAAAAGTTTAGGTTAGGTTAGGTATAAGGAAACAATTGGCATTTAAAAGTATTCATTTTAGGACCTTTGGAAAAATGCATTTTGGGTATTCATTTAGGTGTAAGGAAACACTAAACTTCTAGCAATGTTGACTTTTGAACCTTCGAAAAATGAACCTTGTATTGGATAGAGAAAAATAAATTTCTTTTTTTATTTTTACTTAATTGATTGGGTATCTATAATTCACCTAAAAAGCACGTTCAGTAATTGTATAGAATGATTCTGCGTTTAAATATTTTCCGTTCTACATGATCTTTGTTTATCCTTATAATAATCGGACATTGTGTTTACTATGATGACTACATTATTCGCTTTCTTCGTATGTTTCTATCCCCAATAAAAGAAAAGAAAAAAGTTAACCATATATTATTGACGTTATATATTATATATATATATATAATAATATATATATATATATTTATATATTATATATATATAATATATATATATATAAATATACATGGACATTCATGTTTAAAATTTTTCGTAATATAAAAACCAATTCCTTGCAGAAGTATAGATCTGTCCAAAGACGATATAAATATATAAATTTTATTATATTATCTATAATATAATATCTATATAATATATATATATATATATATATACATATATACATATTTTTTTATGAA
>NW_023662993.1:129985-132485 GCF_015228065.2 Penaeus monodon
CCCAGAAAATGAGGATCTCTGGCACCTAGTACCAGCGGTCCAACCCGCATCGCTGGACTTGGCACAGTGATACGGGCGCAGTGGCCAAGGAGATCGACCACATTCTTGTTAGCACGCGATGGAGGATCCTCCAGAACTGCAGGGTTACCGGAGTGCCGAGTTCTGTGGCACCGACCATAGGGTGGTTGTGGCTACTCTGCGGGTCCACTTGAAAACTCCCCGTCCCTCCATGGCCACCCCAAGGTGGGTTTTTTCTGGACAAACTGAGGGAGGAGGAGTGTGCCCGTGGGTTCACCATGACAGTCTCTGACCGATTCACAGAACTCAACAACCTGACAGACCCAGTTGCTCTGTGGGAGCTTTTCAAGCGCGTAACACTCGAAGCAGCTCAGGAGTCCATTGGCTTACGCCCAAGGGCAAGGCAGAAATTTCCCATCTCCCTGGAGACATTAGAGGGCCACTGAAGCATGTCGCAAGGCTCGGCTGAATGGGAATCAGGTCTTGCATCGTTCCATGGTGTGTAGGACTCGGACACTGCTGAGAAGGGACAAGGAACAGTTCATCAGGAATCTTGCTGAGGAGGTTGAGGGCCATTTCTTGGTAAATGACCTTCGCCCTGCCTACCAAGACCTGAGAAAACTGAACTCTAAGCCCTCCTCACAGATGACTGCAGTCCAATCAGCGGATGGACGGATTTTGGGAAAAGTTGTAACCAGGTAGACCCCCAAAAAGTTACCTTGGATGCAAGCGATGTCTCAGTGCCTGTGCCAGAAACCCCCCCATCAGCGAGGAAACCCCCTACCCTAAACGGGTTTGGATGGCGATTTCCAGCTGAAGAGGGGAATGCTGCAGTGCATATATGATATCCCTGCTGAACTGCTAAAAGCTGGGGGTGAAACCCATACTTGGGGCCTCATACAGTCCTGACTGCCAAACTGGCAGTCTGGTACCATTCCCCTGACCTGCTGAGGGGTGTGGTCATCCCTCTCTGGAAGGGGAAAGGGGATCATGGGACTGTAGCCAAATACCCTGGCATTACACTGCTTTAGCATACCAGGCAAGGTTCTCGCTCACATTCTTCTGAAACGGATCCGCAACCACCTACTGAGGCATCAGAGACCGGAGCAGTCTGGATTTACTCCTCCAAGTCCACGATAGACCGTATACTAGCGCTTCGAGTAATTGTGGAACGACGTCGTGAGTTTGGTCGTGGGTTGCTTGCAACCTACATCGACCTCAAGAAGGCATTTGACTCGATGCATCGGGAATCACTATTGGAAATCCTGAGGCTTAGGGGAAGTCCGACACAGATTATTGGGATGATAGCAAGCCTCTATACTGGTACTGAAAGTGCTGTAAAGTGTGGTGGGGGGATGTCGAACTTCTTCCCTGTTAATTCAGTGGTGAGGCAAAGCTGCGTTTCCCTTTCACCCACCTTTCAACCCTTATGGACGGATAAGGGCAGAGCTACTAGCCAAAGTCAGTTTTGGAGCAACACTAGGCAATTTAAGGTCTCGACCTTGACTTTGCCGACGATGTTGCCATCCTATCTGAGTCCCTGGAGTCACTTCTGGCGGCTCTTGATGCATTTAGCAATGAGGTGAAGCCCCTAGGCCTAGAGGTCTCTTGGACCAAGACCAAGATTCAGGAATTTTGGGGGCCTTTTAGGGGAACCCGTTCAGTCGATCCATGCTTGCAGCGAGGACGCTGAAGTTACAGAAAGTTTTAAATACCTTGGTAGCGTAGTCCATATCTCTGTCAGACCAGGAAGTCAGCCATGAACTCAATCAACAAGAGCATTTGGAGATGTCGCTACCTATGCAGAAGGACCAAGCTGCGTGTCTTCAAGGACCTTGATACTGCCAGATTTGCTCCATGGAAGCGAAACCTGGACACTATCCACTGTCTTGGAGGCTCGCCTTGATGCCTTTTGTAACAAGTCCCTTCGCCGGATCATGGGGTACAGCTGGCAGGACCGCGTGTCCAACCGGCGGTTACACCGTGAGACTGGCATGGGACCTGTTACTTGCATAATCCGGGATCGCCAACTCAGGCTATATGGTCACCTAGCTCGTCTCCCTATGGACGTCCCTGCCCACCAGGTTGTCTCTCTGCGAGACAACCCTGGGTGGAGGAGAACTGTGGGACGACCTAGGAGATCATGGCTTGGGCAGCACGATCAGACCTGTCGCGAGGAATTAGAATTGGGGGTGGGCCTGCCTGGAGACTTGCTTCGAGGGATCCTCGTGGCTGGAAGCGAAAGGTGGATGCGGCCATGCGCCCCCGTCGGCATTAGCCCCTTGATGATGACGATCATAAGTATGTATACATGCATGTATGTATATAAATAATCATACATGCATATATATATATAAAATATATATTATATATATATATATATATAATATATATATATATATATATTATACGCGTGTATACATACATATACAAAACACAAACCCCACCAACACACACACACATATATAAAATAATATTTTAT
>NW_023662993.1:133602-136102 GCF_015228065.2 Penaeus monodon
ACTATACCTCGACTAAAATAACAACTGAACCCTAACTTATCCTTGCTAACCTTTTCTACCCTTACGATTCTAACCTTACCATTCTATCCTAAAGGTGACCTAAACTAAACTAACCCATACCTAAACTAACCTAAACTTAACCTAACCTAACAAACTAAAATTTCTACCCTAATTTAACATTTTTAACCTTTCCTTTCCATACGTTTCTAATCTAACTATTCTAACCTAAAGGAAACTTAAACTAACCTAGCTCATACCTAACCTAACCTAAACCTAATGCGTCCCCTACCTAATGTAAAATAACGATTCTAGCCTAACTTAACTTACTTTACAATTCTAATCTAACATTCTGAAACTAAACGTTACCTAAACCCATACCTAACCTGACCTAAACATGACCTAACCTAATCTAAACCTAAACCTAACATAACTAATCCATTATCTAGCTTAAACTTAAGCTACCTAACCGAACCTACCTACCTAAAATAAAAATACCCTACCCAAACCTTTTCTTTTTAATCTAAACCTAAACCTAACCTAACCTATCCTACACCTAATTAAGCAAACCTAACCAGACCCAATCCTAACCTAACCTATTTAATCTAAATCTTACCTAACCTAACCATAAATAAAGATTCTAACCTAACCTAAAATAAGGATTCTAACCTAACCGGACATTTCTAAAGTAACTCAACTTTACGATTCTCACCTAACATAACCGTCCTAAGCTTACATAAAAATCCTAACCCAAACGTAACCTAACCTAAAATAACGATTATAGATAAGCAAACCTTATGCGTCCATCCTAGCCTAACCATATATATATATATATATATATATATATATATATATATATATATTATATATATATATATATATATTATATATATAATATATATATATATTTATGCATATAAAATTATATTTATAATATATATATATATATATATATATTATATATATATATATGTGTGTGTGTGTGTGTGTGTGTGTGTTTTGCATAAGTCTCCCCTGCCAAGTCACAGCCTCTCCCTCATCAAGACTTCTGCAGTGCCTCCTCGTGGCCACCCATGGGTAACTGGAAACCTTGCGGTCCCAGGATAAATCTGTGGGGGATCTCGGAGCAGCAGGAGGCCCCAGAGGTACGGAGCAATGGCCCACCGGCGTGTGGACACGCTCTGGCTCCGTACCAACTCCTGCCCCCTAGCCACCCTGGGGTAATGGGGCAGCTCGGGGGAGGTGGGCCTTGCCAGTCCTCCTCCCCCCAGAAAGACCCACTGGCAACGTTGCTTATAAATGGAAATGCTGGGGGAAGGGGTGTTGCCCCTCCCACCCAGCAAGTAAGGCAGGCTGTGGGTCCTGCTGGGAGGGCAAATGTCGGGGTGCAGGATTGGAACAAGAGTTACTCGTCCCGCCTGCGTCCCGGCAGGCGCCAACCCACCATGAAGCTTGTGGGGGAAAGCCCTCGGGAACCCCACAGGTGCATAGGCGGACCACCCGAGGCTTAATCTCAGACGTGCTTTCCAGGTAGGCGCTTGGAACATCCGGTCCTTGCGGCAGGATGAGCGGTTACCTCTGCTATCGTGGGAATTAAAGCGACTGGGAGTTGAGGTGGCTGCCCTCTCAGAGGTGAGAAGACCTGGTGGGTGGTTACACCTACTACTGGTCGGGCCGCAGTGATGGTCACCACCTCCAGGGTGTAGCCATAGCCATCTCCAGCCGACTTCAGCCCTCGGTAGTTGAGCATATTATTGAATTGAGACTGAAACATGCTTTTGGCTTCAGGTTTCTTATTGCTGTATACGCTCCTACCGATGTATATAAAATTGATGTGAAAGAGGCGTTCTATGCCAAACTCGCATCTGTGGCAGACGATTGCCCCCGGCGAGATTTCGCATTTCTGGGTGACTTCAATGCAGTATCCGGCTGTGACCAAGCTGGCTACGAGATGTCTGTCGGCTCCC
Organism: Penaeus monodon; assembly: GCF_015228065.2. Lineage (NCBI taxonomy): Eukaryota > Metazoa > Arthropoda > Malacostraca > Decapoda > Penaeidae > Penaeus > Penaeus monodon. Next base: position 135,567 of record NW_023662993.1, read on the forward strand.
ATGGCTCGGGAGCTGATCCCAGTAGCGAAAATAGCCTCCTTCTCCGGGACTTTGCTAGGTCCCAGAAAATAAGGATCTCTGGCACCTGGTACCAGCACTCCAACCCGCATCGCTGGACTTGGTACAGTGATACGGGCGCAGTGGCCAAGGAGATCGACCACATTCTTGTCAGCACGCGATGGAGGATCCTCCAGAACTGCAGGGTTTACCGGAGTGCCGAGTTCTGTGGCACCGACTATAGGCTGGTTGTGGCTACTCTGCGGGTCCACTTGAAAACTCCCCGTCCCTCCAGTGGCCACCCTAAGGTGTTTCACTTGGACAGACTAAGGGAGGAGGAGTGTGCCCGTGGGTTCACCAGGGACAGTCTCTGACCGATTCACAGAACTCAACAACCTGACAGACCCAGTTGCTCTGTGGGAGCTTTTCAAGCGCGTAACAGTCGAAGCAGCTCAGGAGTCCATTGGCTTACGCCTAAGGGCAAGGCAGAATTCCATCTCCCTGGAGACATTAGAGGCCACTAAAGCATGTCGCAAGGC
>NW_023662993.1:140800-167084 GCF_015228065.2 Penaeus monodon
CCAGGAACGCACATTCAAAGCAGGGGAATCTGGAAGAGACCCAAAAATGATAAAAATAAAAAATAAAAATTTAAATGATAATGATTTTAATAATAAAGAGTAGTAGCAAAAAAAAAAAATAATAATAATGATAATAATAATAAAATATAATAATAATAATAAAAATAATAATAATATTAATATAATAATAATAATGATAATAATAATAATAATAATAACAATAATAATAATAACAATGATAATATTAATAATATTAATAATCATCAAATGTTATCAAAATTCTCTTTATTCTCACTTTTATCATCATTATTGTCATAATTAATACAATTCTGGTAATTATCATCATTATTGCAGTTATTATCATCATTACTGCAATTATTATCATTATGATTGCAATTATTGCAGTTTTATTGTATATTTTTGCAACTATACTAATAACCACAACAATAATAATAGTAATAACAATAATAACGATTTTATAATCATTATATATATCATTATTCTAATTAATATCGTTATCACTGTAATTATTACTGTTATAATAATTATTTTTGCAATTATACTACTAGTAAAAATAACAGTAATGATAATAATAACAATACTAATATCAATAACAATATTATAACGACTATTATTATTATTATCATTATTATTATTATTATTATTATTATTTTTGTTGTTATTATTACAGTTATGATATTTTTTTTGGTAATAATACTAATAATGAAAAGTAATAAAATAATAATAATAAAATAATAATAATAATAATATAATAATAAGAATAAAATAAAAAAATTTAATAATAATGATAATGATAATGATAATGATAATGATAATAATAATAATAACAATAATAATAATAATAATAATAATGATAATATTAAAAATACTAAAAATCATCAAAAAGTTATCAGAATTCTCTTTTTTCTCACTTTTTTTGATTTATTATTTTCATGATTAATACAATTCTGGTAATTATTATCATTATTACCCTAATAATTGCCAAAATCATCAAAGAAGTCGATAAAAACGTATTTGGAGTATACTCTCAAAAGGCTATATTCGCTAGGTTTTGCCGCTTTTCGACTTTACGGATTTTTCTCTTTTACCTTGGTATTATATATGGACACAATTCCTGTTTTTTATCATCATTATTATCATGATATCATGGTTATTATCGTTATCATCATTATCATCATTATAATATATATAATATATATATATTAATATCTATATATATATATAGATATATATATATATATATATCATATATGTATAAAATATATATATATATATATATAATATATATATATATATATATATATATATATATATATATATATAAATAAATATTATCTGTCTTCTCTCTTTCTCTCTCTCTCTTTTTTTTCTCTCTCTATCTTTCTCTCTACTCTACCTCCTGCTCTCTCTGTCCCTCTTTGTCTTTGTCCTCTCTCCCTCTCTCTCTTCATTTTTAGACATTTCGCTTGTCCTTTTGACCTCTCTCTCATCCCTCTTGCTCTTCCCCACTCTCTCTCTCCCTCTCGTTCTTGCTATCCCTCTCTGCCTTTTTTTTTTTTTTTGTTGGGTTAGGTAAGAAAAGGGGATAAGTTGGGTTTTGGGGTTTTTTGGGTTGGGTTTTAAGTTATTTAAATTTAAATTTAGAATCATAAGGGTTTAGTTTAGGCTAGAAACGTTGTGTTATGTTAGGTTAGAATAGTTATTTTATTTTTAAAAAGGGTTTAAGTAATGTTAGAACAGAAAGGGGGTTGGTTGGGTTTAAAGAATCTTTTTTTTGGGGGTTGGGGTTATTTTGGGTTTTTGTTTAAATGGTGTGGTAGGTCTAGGTTAGTTTTGGTTAGCTTAGTTAGGGTTGGGTTGGGTTTGGGTTTAAATTTCTCCCTTTTTTTTTGGGTTAGTTTTGTTGGGTTTTGGTTGGGTTTTGGGGTTGGGTTTTTGGATAGGTTGTTTTGGTGGGAGCTTGGGTTAGGTTAGGTTGTAGTTGTTTGGGTGGGTTTAGGTGTATTTTATTTTCGGTTAGGTGTAGGTTAGGTTAGGTAAGTTAAATATGGGTTTAAAGATGGGAAAGGGGTTGGGGTTTTTTTTAAAAAATTAAGGGTTTTGGGTTTAACGTTGGGTAACGTAAATTTAATTTGGGGTTGGGTTTAGGTTAAGTTAGGTTATTTTTTTTTAAAATGGCTTGGTTAAGCCCAAAAATTGTTGGTTTGGGGGTTTTTAACCCCTTAAGGATTGGTGGGGTTAAACATTTCCATTAGTGGGTTAGATTAAGCCCGGGGGAAAACCCACGGGTTTGCATAGGCGGCCCACCCAAAAGCTTAATCTCAGACGTCCCTTTTCCGGGTAGGCGTTTGGGAAACATGGGGGCCCTCGCGGAAGGATGACGGTTCCCTCTGCTATGGGGGGGAAATTTTGAAGCGACGGGGGAGGGGGGGGGGGGGGGGGGGGGGGGGGCCCCGGGGGGGGGGGCCCCTTCAGAGGTGAGAAAAACCCGGGTTTACGGCACGATCAGTGGGGGGTTAAAACCTACTACTGGTCTGGCCGCAGCGAGGGGTCACCCCCCCAGGGTGTAGCCATAGCCATCTCTAGCCGACTTCACCCTGGGGTATTTAAAGCATATTTTTAAAATTGAGACGAAGCAGTTTTTGGGGTTCACGTTTTTATTGTGTAAAACGCTCCTACCGAGTATAAAAAATTGGTGAAAGAGGCGTTCTAGGGCCAAACTCGCATCTGGGGCAGACAAATTGCCCCGGGGGAGTTTATTCGCATTGTTCGGGGTAAATTCATTGCAGTACCCGGCTGTGCCCAAGGGCTACGAGATGTCTGTGGCTCCCCTGGCTCGGGAGCTGATCCCAGCAGCGAAAAAAAAGCCTCCTTTTCCGGGACTTTGTTTGGTCCCCGAAAATGGGAAACTTTCCCCCGGCACCCGGGGAACCAGTTTCCAAAACCCCCATCGCTGGATTGGTTTCATGATACGGGGGCAGTGGCCCAAGGGGGATCGACCCAAATTCTTGTTGCCCCGCGATGGAGGGTCCCCCAGAAAATGAAGGGGGGGGTTTTCCGGGGTGCCGAGTTCGGGGGGCACAGACCATAGGTGGTTTTTTTGGGTACTCTGCGGGGGGGGGGCCAAATTGAAAAATCCCCGTCCCCCAGTGGCCCCCCCAAGGTGTTTCAAACTGGACAAACTAGGGAGGGGAGGTGCCCTGGGTTTTACCATGGGCGCTCTGACCGATTCACAGAAAATCAAAAACCCCCCACAGGGCCCCCGTTGCTCTGTGGGAGCTTTTCAAACGCGTGACACTCGAAGGAAATCAGGGTCCATTGGTTAGGCCCCAAGGGGGAAAGGGGAATTCCCTCTCCCTGGAGACCTTAGAGGCCCTGAAGAGTCGCAAGGGTCGGCGAATGGGAATCAGGTCTTGCATCGTTCCATGGTGTGTAGGCTCGGGACAAATGCGAAAAGGGACAAGGAAAAAAGTTCTAAAGGGAAACTTGCCCGAGGAGGTTGAGGGCCCTTTCTTGGGGAAAAAGCCTTGCCCTGGCCCACCCAAACCCGGGAAAAAAGAACTCTAAGGGGCCCCCTCACAGATGAAATGAGGGCCAATCAGCGGATGGGCGGATTTGAACAGGGGGTTTTACCAGGTAGGGGCCCCTTTTTTTTCCAAAAAGTTTCCTTGGGGGAAGCGATTCTCAGTGGGCCCGTGCCAGAACCCCCCCATTAGCGAGGGGAAACCCCCTAAACCCCAAAAAGAGGTTTGGAAAGGCGATTTTCCCAAACTGAAAAAAATGGGAATCTGTAGGAAAAATATGATATCCCTGGAAAATGCCCAAAAAACTGGGGGGGAACAGATTTTCTTGGGGCCGGAAAACAGTTTCCCGCCCCCACTGGCCCGTCTGGTACCATTCCCCTGACCGCGAGGGGGGTGGTCATCCCCCCTCTGGAAGGGGAAAGGGGACATTGGGGGCTTTTAGCAAATAAACCCTGGCATTAAACTGCTCAGATAACCCGGCAAGGTTCCGCTCACAAATTTTTCTGAAACGGATTTCCCCAACCACCTAGGGGGCATCAGAGACGGGGGCAGTTGGATTTTCTCTTCCAAAATCCACGATAGACCGGATACCCAGCGTTTTGAGTTTTTTTTTGTGGAAGACGTCTGAGTTTTGGCGTGGGTTTCTGCAACCTACATCGAAACCCAAAAAGGGATTGCCCCGAGGGATCGGGAATCACTATTGGAAATCCTGGGGGCTTAGGGGGAAAAACCGACACAGGGTTATTGGGATGATAGAAGCCTCTTTTACTGGTTTTTCCCTGTTAATTTAGTGGGAGGAAAAACTGCGTCCTTTTCACCCAAAAAACTTTTCCAAAAACCCCGTATGGACGGATAAGGGCAGGCACTATCCAAAGTCAGTGTTGAGCAAAACTAGGCAATATTAAGTCCCCGGAAATTTACTTTTCCCACATTTTTGCCAAAACCCATCTGGAAATCCCCGGAGTCACTTTTGGGGGCTCTTTATGCATTTAGCAAAAGAGGGGAAGCCCCCAGGCTAAGGTCTCTTGGGGGCCAAGACCAAAATTCAGGGTTTTTTGGGGGGCCTTTTTGGGGGGGAAACCCCTTCAGTCGATCCATGCTTTCAGCGAGGGTGTTGAAGTTTCAGAAAGTTTTAAAACCTTGGTAGCGTAGCCCTATTCTGGTTTAGACCCGGAAGTCAGCCATGAACTCAATCAACAAAAAGCATTTGGAGATGTGATACCCAGCAGAAGGGCCAAGCTGCGTGTTTTTCAAGAAATTGGATACTGCCAATTTGCTCCATGGAAGCGAAAAACCGGACACTATCCCCTGGGCTTGGGTCTCGCCTTGATGCCTTTTGGGAAAAAGCCCCTTTGCCCGGGTTTATGGGGGGGAAACCGGCAGGGAAACCCCATGTCCCAAACCCGGGGGTTACACCGGAGATGGCATGGGAAAACCCGTTTCTTTCATAATCCGAGATCGCCAAATCAGGCATATGGCACCTAGCTTGGCTCCCCATGGACGACCCTGCCCCCCGGTTGTCTCTCTGTGAGGCAACCCTGGGTGGAGGAGAAATTTTGGGACAACCCAGGAGTAAAGGCTTGGGGGAGCTGATCACACCCCGTCGCGAGGGGAAATTGAGATGGGCCGGTGGGCCCGCTTTGGGGACTTTCTTCGGGGATTTCCCCGTGGCTGGAAACGAAAAGGGGGGACCCTCCATGCGCCCCCCTCGGCATTAGCCCCTTGATGATGATGATGATTTAAATATTTACATGCATGGATGTATATAAAAAAATACATACATGCTTAATATATAATTATATATTTTCTATATATTATTATATATATATATATATTTAAAATATATTTTATATATAAAGCATGCATAAAAAATTTTACACACACAAACACACAAAACACACACACAAAACACACACACACATATAAATATATATATATATATATATATATATTATATTAAATATATATCTATATATATATATATATATTAAAATATATATATTAAAAATATATATAAAATATATATATATATAGTTTTCTGTGGGTGTTTTACTATAACATACATGCAAAATAAAATTTTAAATAATATATAATTATAATATAATAGATATATATAATATATAGATTAAGTATAGTATAGATAGGTATATAAGGAGATATAGATATATATTAAAATTAAATAATTATAGAAGGTAAATATATATAAAAATATATTTTAATATTTATATTTTAAAATATTTGAATAAATAAAATTTATATAGAAATAGTAATAAAAGAAAATATATTTTATATATATTCTAATAATATTTTAATTTTAAATATATATATATATATATATAAAAAATAGATTTATATTTCATATTATTTTATAATATTATTTTAATTTTTAATATATATATATATATATAATATATAATAATTATAAATTATATATATATATATATATGAGTACAGACACAAAAATATACTAAAACCCCCAACACAACACACACACAACACCACAACCACACACAATATATTATATTATAAAATATAATTTTATAATATAAATAAATATTTATATATTTTTATATTAAAATAAATTAATAAATTTATATATTTTCATAATAAAATTATATATATACAATTTATATATTATAATATTATATATATAATAAATTTTAATTATTATATATATAATATATATTATATATATGTATATAGTTTTTATTTTTATATTATCTATAATATATAATATTATTATATTTATTTTTATATTTATATATATATATTTACATATGAAATTACAGTATACAACTACAACAAAAAAAACAAACACACAAAAAACACACCCACACACACAAAAAAAACCACCACTACACACACACCCACACACAAGACATATATAATATATTATATTATATATTTTATATTATATTATATATTTTATAATATTATAATATAAATATATATTAAAATATTTATTATTAAAACATATATAATATATATATTTTTAATATATAAATAATATAAATTTTTACTATACATATTTTAAAATTTAAATATAATATTTAATTATATTTTATATATATATATTTTTTATAAAAAATATTTTTTTTAATATATTTACGCTACACGAAAAAACACACACACATATAAACCCCCCTAACACAAACACACACACACACACCACACACACAAAAAACACACATACACACAGACACCCCAAATATGGATAAAATTTTAAATATAATATAATATAATAAAAATAAAATTTATATATATATATAAATTATATATATATATTATTATATATATATATAATATAATAAATATAAAAAGACACAAAAAAACACACACACACACACCACACATATGCATATATATATATATATTATATTAATATATATAATAATATATATAATTTTATAATATTATATATAATATATTTTAAAAATTATGTTGTGTGTGTGTTGTTGGTGTGTGTGTGTGTGTGGTGGTGTCATTGTGTGTGTGTGTATATATGATACATACAAACAACACATTCTTTTATATAAAATTTTAATATATTTAATATATATATATATATAAAAATATGAAATGTTTTAATAACATATAATATAATATATTATATAATATATTTTAATATATAAATTTCCCATAACACACAACACAGACACCCACACCAAACCACACCCCACATACATCTACTATAATAATTATATATATATAATATAATATATATATAATAACAATAATATAATAATATATATATATAAAAAGAATAATATATAATAGTTAATAAAATAATACAAACAAATAATAATATTTTTAAATATAAATATATTATATTTTATATATATTATATATATATTTTAAAAAGATATTATGATATAAATATATTATATTTATAATATATATATAATAAATATATATAAAGAAAATTTGTATATATATATATATATATATAATAATATATATTATATATATATATATTAATATGTAAAATAAAAAAAAAAATTTATATATAATATTAAATATATAATATTTATTTGATATTAATATAAAAAATATATAATGCACAAGACTCACACATATCACAAAACACCCACACACTAAAACCACACACAAAAACCACACACCCACACACACCACACACACACACACACACACACACACCCACACACACACACACACAAAATATATTATTTATAAAAAATTTATTTATATATATATATATATAATATAATATATATATATATATGTGATAATATATAATAAAAAATATAAATATATATTATTATTTTAAAATTATTATATATATAAATATCTATATAATTATTTTTTAAATCCACATGTGTGTGATATATATATTATGTATTTATATATAATATATATATATATATATAATATTATATATATATATATATATTAAAATTTTATTATATTATGCTTTGGGTGGTGTTTTGGGGGTTTGGGTGTGTGTTTTGTGTGTTTGTGGTGGTATACAAAAAATATGGTATATATATATTATATATATAATATATATATATTAATTATATATTAATATAAATTATGTAATATATATATATAATATATATATTTTTAATATTATATAATAACTATTATTTTGAATATATGCTAATAAATTTTTCGCAGTATCATAAATACACCATACAAACACGGACGCATAAACACACACACACACACACAAACACAAACAGAAACACACACACACACAAAAAAAAACCACACACACAATAAATTATAATATATTAAAATAAAATAAAATATTTATATATTATATATATAAAATTTTTTGGTGTGTGGTTTTTTTTGTGTGTGTGTTTTTTTCTGTTTTGTGTGTGTGGTGTGTGTTGTTTATGCGTCCGGTTTTATTGTTTTTTTTATGTATACATGATGTAAAAATTTATATATGATATATATCATATATAAATTTATTATAATATATATATATATATAAATAAAAATTTTAAAAATTTTAAAAAATACTATATATTTTTATATAATATATTAATATATAAATATATATATTTAATTACACATATTTTTGTATACACACACACAAACACACACAAACCACCACACACACACAAACCACAAACACATGCATATATTTTATAAATTTTTAATATTAATTATATAAATATATATTTTATAAATAATATTTTATATATATATAATAAAAATTATAAAATTATAACACACATGTGTGTTTTTAAAAATAATATATTTTATATAAATATCTATATATATATAAAAATATATATAATAAAATATAAATGTATTTTATTATATGTTCACAAATTATTATTATATAATATATATATAATAATATATAAAAATCTATATATATAATATATATTTTAATTATATATATATTATATTTCATTTAATGTGTTATTATATAATATTAATATATATTATTATATTAAATAATATATATTTATATTAAAATATATATTTTGTGGGGTTGTGTTGTGTGTGGTGTGTGTGGTGTGTGTGTGGTGTGTGTTGTGTGTGTGTTGTGTTGGGTGTGTGGGTTTGTGTGTGTGTGTTTTTGTGTATATGTGGAGTCGGTGTCAATATTATTATTTATATATATAAAAATATCTTTATTAAAATATTATTTATTAATTTTTATATTTTTCTTTTAAATATTTTATATATATATAAAATTATTATATATTATATATATTATTACTATATATCTTTATTATTTTATATATATATATATATTATATATAATATTTTTTAAAATTAACATATTATCTTTATTTTTAAATATTTTTAAATATTTTATATATATATATTAATTTTATTTATATGTATGTATATAATTTATTTATATATATATTTTAATTTTTTATATATTTATATTTATAAATTATTAATATATTTTTTTATATTATATTTATATTTATATATATGTATGTATGATGTATGGTGGTGTGTTGTGTGTGTGTCTGTGTATGTGGTGTATGGAAAATTATATAAAATTTTTAATAAAATTTTAATATATATATATATATATATATATATGTATATATATACATATTACAATTATATATAATATATATATATATTTATATATATTATATATTTTTAAAAGATGGTTATGTGTAGTATGTATACATATAACACACACAAAAATGAAAACACCACACAACACAACACACACCACACACACACACACACAACAAAATTTATTATATATATTATATATAATAAAATTATATATATATATTATATTATATATATATTAATATATATATTATATATATGATATGTGTGTGTGTGTGTGTTTTTTGTGTGTTTTTGTGTCTTATATATATTATATATATAAAATATATATATATATAAAAATATATATATATATATAATTATAATATAATTATATATATATTTTATATATTAATATATATCCATATAAGTGTGTCGTGTGTATGGTGTTTGTGTGTTGTGTGTGTGGGGTGTGTGTGTGTTTGTGGTAGGTGGTTTATTTGTGTGTGTTTGTTTTTTGTTATGCTTTAAAATATATTATAAAAATTATATTTTTAAATATATTTTAAAAATTTATAGATATATAATATAATTATATATGGTTATGTATTATATATTATTATATTTTTAAATATATAAAATTTATATGTTATATAAAAGATAAGATATATAATATATATTATAATTATAAAATTTTAATATATAAAATTTTATAATAATATATATATATAAATATATATGTAATTATGTCTGTGTGTGTGGGTGGTTGTATGTGCGGTGGTTTTTTTGTTGTGGGGTGTGTGTGGTGGTTTGTTGTGTGTAGATGTAACTGTAAGCATAGTAATAATATATATATATATATAAAAAAAAATTAAAAATTTTTAATATTATATTATATATATAAAAAAATAAATATAATATATATTATATATTAAAATTAAAATTTATAAAATTAGTATATATATATTATATATAATAATATGGATTAATTATAAAATTATATAAATATATATAATAATATATATATTTTTATTTATATATATATTAATAATATATAAATATATATATAATAATTATATATAATATATATATATGGTGGTGGTGTGTGTTGGTGTGTGTGTGTGTGTGTGGTTTTTTGAGTATATTGGGTGCTTACGCATATAAAATATAAAATATATAATATATATATAGAAAAATATATAAAATATAATTATATTAAATGTTTTTAAGTATATTATTTTAAATAAAATAATATAAATAATAGATTTAATTTTTATATATATATATATATATTTATAAATATTATATAATATATATATACATAATTTTTAATTATATATACTATATATATTATATTATATTATATTATATAATATATATATAATATATTTTATATATATATATTATTTAGAGTAGGGTTTTAATGTACACACACACACAGATATATAATATATAAAAATAATATAAAAATATAATATTATAATATATATATATATAAATATATATATTATATAATATTTTATTATATATATATATATATATATAAAATTTTATATAATTTTATATTATTTAATATTATTTATATATATTATAATTTATATATTTTTAATATATTATTATATATAAAATATATAAAAATTGTGTGTGTGGTGGTGTGTTGTGTGTGTTTGTGTGTGTATATGATGATGCTGCTTTAAAATTATTATATATATATATATATATATATTATATATATATATATATTTATATATATATAATTATGAGAGTATATTTTTATACATACATGCATGTAAAATTATCATCATCATCTCAAGGGGTAATGCCGGGGGCGCAGGGACGACCCCACCTTTCGTTCCAGCCACGAGGATCCCTCAAGCAAGTTCCAGGCGGGCCCCAGGGCCCATCTCTAATTCCCGCGCAGGTGTGACGAGTGCCCAAGCCAAATTTTTCCGGGTTTTCCCACATTTCTCCCCCCACCCAGGGTTGTTCACAGAGAGAAAAACCTGGTGGGCGGGGTGTCCAAGGGAGACGAGTAGGTGACCATATAGCCTGAGTGGCGATTGGTTTAGCAAGTAACGGTCCCCCTGCCCCGTCCACGGGGTAACGCCGGTTGGACTGCGGGCCTGCCCGTGTACCCATGATCCCGGGGAAGGGCTTGTTACAAAAGCATCAAGGGAGATCCAAGAAGTGGATAGGTCAGGTTTCGCCTTTTTTAGGAGCAAAATTTTCATATAAGGTCTTGAAGACCGCAGCTTGGTCCTTCTGCCTAGGGAGCGACTCTCCAAAAAACTCTTGTTTATGGTTCTGGTGACTTTTTGGTCTGACAGAGATATGGAACGTACCCAAGGGATTAAAACTTTCTGTAACTTCAAAATCTCGTGCAAGCATGGGGTCGACTGAACGGGTTCCCTAAAAGGCCCCCAAAAAAACCTGAATTTGGCTTGGGCCAAGAGACCTTTGGGGCCCAGGGCTTCGCCTCATTGCTAAATGCATCAAAAGCCGCCAGAAGTGACTCCCGGACTCAGATAGGATGGCAAATCGTCGGGAAATCCCCGGCCGGCCTTAATATTGCCCAGGTTGTCAACACTGACTTTTGGGTAGTACTTGCCCATTATCCCGTCCATAAAGGTGTTGAAAAGGTTGGTGCAAGGACGCAGCTTTGCCTCACCCCTGAATTAAAAGGGGAAAAACCAGTTTTTAAAAGGTTGTATCATCCCAAAATCGTGTCGGGCTTTCCCTAAGCCTCAGGATTTCCAATATGATTCCCGAGCACGAGTCAAATGCCTTTTTGAGGCGAGTAGGGTTTAAGCAACCCCCCACCAAACCACGACGTCGTTCCACAATTTCTCGAAGCGTAGATACGGTCTATGTGGACTTGGAAGAGTTTTAAAACCGATGCCCCGTCTCTGAGCCCCAGTAGGTGGTTGCGGATCCGTTTCAAAGAATGTGACGAGAACCCCGCCGTTGTGGAGCAGTGAATGCCACGGTAGTTGCTACAGTCCCAATGATCCCTTTTTCCCCTTTCCCGGAGGGGGACCACGCCCCCAGCAGGGGGGATGGGACCGACTGCAGATGGCAGAGGACGATGCGGCCCCAAGAATAGTTCACCCCCCGTTTTTGCGTTTGCGGGATTATATAGCCTACAGCATCCCACTCTTCAGCTTGGAAATGCCATCCAAAAACCCCTGTTGGGTAGGGGTTCCTCGTATGGGTGGGTCTGGGAAGGCATGAGCATCGCTTGATCCAAGGTAACTTTGGGGGTCTACCTGGTAAACGTTCAAAATCCCTCCACCCCTGTTGGACGCAGTCATCTGTGAGGAGGGCTTAGAGTTAGTTTTTAGGGTTGGTAGGCAGGGCGAAGGTATTTCCAAGAAATGGGCCCCCCAACTCCCAGCAAGATTCCGATGAAATGTTCCTTGCCCTTTCAGCAGTGTCCCAGTCCTACAACCATGGAACGATGCCCAAGACCCGATTCCCATTCAGCCGAGCCTTGGACATGCTTCATGGCCCCTTATTTTCCAGGGAGATGGAATTCTGCCTTTCCTGGGCGTTTTAAACCAAAGGAATCCTGAGCGCTTCGAGTGTCACGCGCTTGAAAAGCTCCCCCAAAAGCAAAAATGGGTCTGTCGGTTGTTTAGTTCTTGGAAAAGGTCGAGGGGCGTCATGGTGAAACCCACGGGACACTCCTCCCCCCTCGTTTGTCCAGATGAAACACCTTTTTTGGGGGGGCCATGGAGGGACGGGGAGTTTTAAGTGGGGCCCGCAGAGTAGCCACAACCGCCTATGGTCGGCCACAGAACTCGGCACCCCGGGAAACCCCGCAGTTCTGGAGGGTCCTCCCTCGCGTGCTAACAAGAATGTGGTCGATTTCCCTTTCCACTGGCCCCCTACACTTTACCAAACCAGCGATCGGGTTTGGGGCTTGGTCCAGATGCCAGAGTCCCATTTTTGGGGGCCCAGCAAAGTCCCGGAGAAGGAGGCTATTTTTTCCGGGGGATAGCTCCCGAGCCATGGGAAACCCCCAGAATCGTAGCAGCTTTGGGCACGCCCGGGTACTGCAATGAAGTCACCCCGAACAATGCGAAATCTCGCCGGGGGGAAACGTTGCCCCGATGCGAGTTGGCATAGAACGCCTCTTTCACATAATTTTATATAATCGGTAGGAGCGTAAACCAATAAGAAACGTGAAGCCAAAAGCATGCTTCAGTCTCAATTTATATATGTCAACTACCCAGGGGTGAAGTCGGTAGAATGGCTATGGTACACCCTGGAGGGGTGACCCCGCTGCGGGAGACAGAGTAGGTGACCCCCACATGACGTCCGACCAGGTTTTTCACCTCTGGGGGGGCACAACCCAACCCAGGCTTCAATTCCCGCGATAGCAGAGGTAACCGCTCATCCTGCCGCGAGGACCGGATGTTCCAAGCGCCTACCCGGAAAGCACGTCTGAGATTAAGCTTCGGGTGGTCCGCCTATGCACCTGTGGGGTTCCCGAGGGCTTAATCTAACCTACTAATGTAAATGTAACCTAACCAATCCTTATGGTTATAACATAACCGAACAATTCTGACTTAACCAAGCCATTCTAAACTAACCTAACTTAACCTAACCCAACCCAACTTAAATTTACGTTACCTAACGTAACCTAAACGTATTTTAAACTAACCTAACCCTTACCTAGTCTAACCTATATCTAACTTGACCTAACCTAACCTACACCTAACCGAAATATAAAATACACCTAACCTACCCAATCTAACTACAACCTAACCTAACCTAAGCTACCTACCTAAATGCAACCTATCCAAAACCTAACCTAACCTAACCAAAACCTAACTAAGCTAACCAAATATAAAGTAGAATTAACCTAACCTAACCTAACCCTAACTAAGCTAACCAAATCTAACCTAGACCTACCACACCTATTTAATCAAAACCTAACCTAACCTAACCCAAAATAACGATTCTAACCTAACCAACCCTTACTGTTCTAACATTATCTAACCATTTTAACATAAAATAACTATTCTAACCTAACATAACACAACGTTTCTAGCCTAAACTACCCTTATGATTCTAATTTAACGTAACTAACTTAACCTAACCCAATAAACTCAACCCAACTTATCCTTATCTTACCTAACCTAACAAAAAAAAGGCAGAGAGGGATAGCAAGAACGAGAGGGAGAGAGAGAGTGAGGAAGAGCAAGAGGGAGTGAGAGAGAGGTCAAAAGGAGCAAGCGAAATGTCTAAGATGAAGAGAGAGAGGGAGAGAGAGACAAAGAGCAAGAGGGAGACAGAGAGAGCAGGAGGTAGAGGTAGAGAGAAAGATAGAGAGAGAAAAAAAAGAGAGAGAGAGAAAGAGAGAGAGACAGATATATTATTTTATATATATATATATATATATATATATATATATATATATATATATATATATATATATATATATATATATATAATGATGATAATGATGATAACGATAATAACCATGATAATCATGATAATAATGATGATAATAACAGGAATTGTGTCCATATATAATAACAAGGTAAAAGAGAAAAAATCCGAAAAGTCGAAAAAGCGGCAAAACCTAGCGAAATATAGCCTTTTGAGAGTATACTCCAAAATGACGTTTTTTATCGACTTCTTTGATGATTTTGGCAATTATTAGGGTAATAATGATAATAATTACCAGAATTGTATTAATCATGACAATAATGATGCTAAAAGTGAGAATAAAGAGAATTCTGATAACATTTGATGATTATTAGTATTATTATTATTATCATTATTTTTTTTAATCATTATTATTATTATTATTATTATTTATTATGTTATTATTATTATTGTTATTATTATTATTATCATTATCATTATCATTATCATTATCATTATTATTATTATTATTATTATTATTATTATTATTATTATTATTATTATTATTATTACTTTCATTATTAGTATTATTACCAAAAAAAATATCATAACTGTAATAATAACAACAATAATAATAATAATAATAATAATAATAATATAATAATAATAATAGTCGTTATAATATTGTTATTGATATTAGTATTGTTATTATTATCATTACTGTTATTTTTACTAGTAGTATAATTGCAAAAATAATTATTATAACAGTAATAATTACAGTGATAACGATATTAATTAGAATAATGATATATATAATGATTATAAAATCGTTATTATTGTTATTACTATTATTATTGTTGTGGTTATTAGTATAGTTGCAAAAATATACAATAAAACTGCAATAATTGCAATCATAATGATAATAATTGCAGTAATGATGATAATAACTGCAATAATGATGATAATGGTGATGATAATGATGATTATGATGATGATAACGATAATAATGATGATAATCATGATAATAAGGATGATAATAAAAGGAATTGTGTCCATATATAATAGAATGACATTTTTCGATTTGTTTGATGATTTTGGCAATTATTAGGGTAATAATGATAATAATTACCAGAATTGTATTAATTATGACAATAATGATGATAAAAGTGAGAATAAAGAGAATTTTGATAACATTTGATGATTATTAATATTATTAATATTATTATTATTATTATTATTATTATTATTATTATTATTATTATTATTATTATTATTATTATTATTATTATTATTATTATTATTATTATTATCATTATTATTATTTTTTTTTTTTTTTGCTACTACTACTATTATTATTAATATCATTATCATTATTATTATTATTATTGTATCATTCTCTCCAGTCCTTTGATGTTCTTCTGGGTCCTCTTTGTCTTGTCTCAGCTACTTCCCGCAGCTTAGGAACATAGAACTTTCCGCAATATGTGAGCTGTTCCACGGATGGCCGACAACTGTGCACTTCCAACAATGTCAGGTATGTCTAACTTCCCATGCCAGGTTTTTGCATTCTTTGAGATTGTTCCGAGTGCACCGATCACGACTGGTATCACTGTCACTTTCGATGCTCTATGGATTTCTTAATTTCGAATGCTAGTTCTTGATATTTAGCACTTTCTCTTCCTCAGTATTGATGATGTTCTGGTCCGCTGGTACAGCTATGTCAATTAGTGTCCACTCCTGTGTATCTTTCCTTAGTAGAGTAATATCCGGTCGATTATGATTCAGCTTCTTATCTGTGTAAACGGTCATGTCCCAGGTAATTGGAACATCTCTGTTCTCTGCGACTACCAATGGCTGATGGTCATACCACTTGTCGGTACATTCTATCCCGTACTTTCTGCAAATCTCCCAGTGCACCCGCAGGGCCACCTTATTATGGCGTTTTCTGTACTCTCCCTGGGCAAGCTTCTTGCATCCACTGATAATATGTCTTACAGTTTCAGGAGAGTCTCCACACACTCTACACAGAGGTGTTACTGAAGTCTTATCTATGCTGTGCTTGATCGAATTTGTTCTTAAAGCTTGTGCTTGAGCAGCTAAGAGCAGACCTTCTGTCTCCTTTTTCAAAAAACCATTCCTAAGCCATCTCCAGGAATCTTCTCCAGCTACATCTGCTGTTTGTCGCACAAACTCTCCATGCAGGTCTTTCTCCTTCCAGTTCCTGATTTTCTCCTCCTGCCTCCTCTTCTAGTAATCCTGGAGGTTCTCTTCTTCATCTAACACCTCCTTTAAAACAGCTTGAAGCATCCACTCTGTGGTCTCTCTGAGATAGCCATGCAAGGACTTACTCTCCTTGTTTACATACTCCTCAATGCTTATCAACCCTCTTCCTCCTTCCTTCCTTGGCAGGTACAGTCTCGCAACATTACTTCTGGTGTGCATACAACCATTCATTGCCACAATTTTCCTAGTTCTTCTATCCATGCTGACCAGCTCTTCCACTGTCCAATCCACAATACCTGCACTGTAACGTAGTACGCTCACGGCTCATGTGTTGATGCCACTGATCATATTTCCTCCATTCAGTTTGGATCTGCATAGCTTCTTTACTCTTCTCACATACTCTGATGGTATCTTGCCTTTCATCTTGGTACTAAGAGTCTTATCCAACTGCATGATGCCAAGGAATTTATAACCTTCCTCTTCAACTTCTCTTACGTTATTATTATTATTATTATTATTATTATTATTATTATTACTCTTATTATTAGTATTATTACCAAAAAATGTATTACAAATGTAATAATAGCAATAGTAATAATAATAAGTATAATAATAATAATAATGGTCGTTATAATATTGTTATTAATATTATTATTGTTATTATTATCATTATTATTATTTTTACTAGTAGTATAATTGCAAAAATAATTATTATAACATCAATAATTACAGTAATAACGATATTAATTAAAGTAATGATAAACTAATGATTATAAAATCATTATTATTGTTTGTTATTGTTATTACTATTATTATTGTTTGTTATTGTTATTACTATTATTATTGTTGTTGTTATTAGTATAGTTGCAAAAATATACATTATAACTGCAATAATTGGAATAATAATGATAATTATCATCATTATTGCAATTATTATAATAATTGCAATAATGATGATAATAATTGCAGTAATGATGATAATGAAGATGATATTGATGACAATGATAAAGATGATGATAACGATAATAATGATGATAATCATGATAATAATGATGATGATGATGTGTGTGTGTGTGTGTTTATATGTATATGTATATATATATGTATATAGATATTTATTTATTTATATATATGTATATTTATACATATATATATGAATATATAAATATATATACATATACATATTTATATACATATACATATAAGCACACACACACACACACACACACACACACACACACACACACACACACACACACATATATATATATATATATATATATATATATATATGTATATATACATATGCATATATATATACATATGTAAATATATATACATATATATCCATATGTATATATACATACATACTTATATATGTGTGTGTGTGTGTGTGTTTGTGGATATGTATGTGTATAAATCTGTGTGTTTATACATATAGATATTTACATGTGTATATATAATATATGATTTATTATCGGAAGTAACAAATTCAAAATCCATCAGACACCACCAATAGAACAGCGATAGAGAGCTCAGGCGAGTCAATTGTCTTTGAGGATATTGAAAATTACGGGAAATCGTGGCGCTAGTGCTCGACACCCCTTGCGAGGCAGACACGCTCATCAAAGGAACCGAAACCGTCATAGCAAGAATTGATATGCAAACGGCGCATTGAAGGATCACGTGTATGCTCACCATCTGATAAACCCGCATATTCATTCTCAACATATGGAAACCCGTTACTGTGCCGTAAGGAGAGGGTCTCGCCCACACTCCTTCAGATGGGAAAGACAAGGGCCTGCCCTGCCTGCCTCAGTTCCTCTTGACGAGATGAATCTATCGAGAGCGACTGAACAGGGCCCAGAGGTTAAGAGTTTACAAACCTTCGTCGGCGACTGCACACTTATGTTCATAGGCTGTTTAGTATTTAGTATGAATCAAAAACGTTCTTTCAAAAACTCTCCTGACGGCTTAATGAATAAGATTAGTATCTTAACGTACTGAAAGGTACAACGCATAGCACCCGAAATGATAATAAATGCTTCATGTGTGAAAAACTAAGAACTGGACACCATGGAGAATTGGGCAGTTACTGGCAAATTAGCGGATTAGACTGTTGAGCAAACAGCGACAAATCCTAGCCAATGAAAACTTCAGAAAATGACGTATATTGTCATTCTGGTAGCCATTCTGTCATTATGGTTGCCATATTGTCATGTCATTCTAGTTGCCATGTAATTATGGTTGTCATATCATTCTGGGTGCCATTTCGTTATTCCGGTTGTCATGTCATCTTTGTTGTCAAATTATTGGCATAATTATGGTTGCCATATTGCCATTCTGGTTGCCACATTGTCATTCATATCACTATAATTCTGATCGTCATATTTTCATTTTGATTGTTATATTGCCATTCTGGTTGTCATGTTGCCATTCAGATTGCTACCTTGTCATTCTGGTTGTTATATTGTTACTCTGGTTACCATATTGTCATTCTGGTATTCATTCTGTCATTCTGGTTGCCATATTGATGTATTTTTCCTTTTGACTCATTGTCATTTTTTATTATTGATTTTGTTTGAATATTGTGATCTTCGAGTTTATTATTTTACATGATGACTAATCAGTTAAAATTAATAAATATGGAAATTGATAATTCTATTGTTTATTATTAAATTGAATCGTTTGATTTCAGTCAGCAGCTGAAATTACGTAATTTTGTTGATTGATGATACACAATTGCTTCCGTTAACAATTAATGTCCTTGTTAATTTATCATTACGGTTATATGTCTAATCCTCCATTCAGCAGATGATTTTGATCCGCCCGGGGCACTAATTACCCTCATTAATCCCCACTAATAAGGACAGGATAATGATAAGCGAATAAGTTTATGTTTATCATCATTTATTGTTTATTTACTATATTTATTTTATTATTATTATTTTTCATTATTATGTTTGTTATTCTTTCATTATTTAATTATATTTTTATTACTGAATTTCTCCTTTTTTTTCATCTATTTCTATTTTTTACTACCGTAGATATTATTTCACTGTTCATTATATATTTATAGTTATTTTTGCAATCAATTCTCAAATTATTGATTTTCTTATTTTTTTCCTTATTATTATTATTATCATTATTATTATTGTTGTTGTTGTTATTATTATTATTACTACTATTGCTATTTATTACTATTTATTATTGTATTTATTATTTGATAATTAGTTTTTTTTATTATTGATACTATTGTACTCATCATTTATTCAATATCTTTTATTACTGAATTTCTCCTTTTTTTTATCTATTTCTATTATTTACTACCGTAGATATTATTTCACTGTTCATTATATATTTATAGTTATTTTTGCAATTAATTCTCAAATTATTGATTTTCTTATTTTTTTCCTTATTTTTTTTCTTAATTTTATCGTCTTCATGTATTGTTTTTTCTTACAATTAATAATATATATATAGATATATATATATAGATATATATATATATATATATATATATATATATATATATATATATATATATATATATATATATATATATATATATATTCCACTTTCCTTGTTCTTCTTATTATTGAACTTATTCTTTTCTTCTTATTATTAGTAGTAATCTTATTCTCTTCTTATTGTTCCATTTTATTTGGATCGCTTCTTCCCCTTTTCGTCTTCTTCTTTTTCTTTGTCTCATTCTTCCTTATTGCTTCGTCTTATTTGGATCGCTTCTTCCCTTCTTCTGTTCCTTCCGAGTCTCCGGCTGCGCCTTCGAGCAGCGTCGTCGTCCCAGGCAATGGGAGAAGACTCCCGCTGGATGATCCAATGGCGGGCCTCCTTCCTCGTCGAGCCCCTCCCCCCCCTCTTCCTTGGGAATGCCATTGGTCGAGCCTCTATGTGAGGGCGGAGCTTAGTGCCAGTTGGAGGTGTGGCTGAGGGAAGAGAGGCACCGAGGGGGCGGAGCCTCGTGCTGTTGGGGGTGCGGCCAGCATGAGAGGTGGGCGGGGTCAGAGGCGCACACACACACACACACACACACACACACACTTACACACACACATACACACACATACACACACACATACACATAGACAGATAGATAGATTGATAGATAAATAGATAGGTAGATATGTATTCATACATACATTATTCAACTTACCTACATATCTACCTAGTGTACAGTATATCTATACATCTGTATATATATATATATATTATATAATATATATATATATATAATATATTATATTATATATATTATATTATATATATAATATATATATATATATATATATTGTATCTAATCTATTTTATTTATTTATATGTATGTGTTTCTGTGTCTAGAAGTATGTATATATCTATGCTTTATATGTCCAGTTAGCTAAGTGGCTATCTACCTACCTTCTTACTACATTTATATCTACTTACCTACATATCTACTATCTAGTTATCTACCTACCTACTTACGTATCTGTCTGTCTATTACCTACCCATCTACTCTTGCTAGTCAACCTTCCTACCTGCCCATCTATCTATCTGTGTATCCACCTGCCTATATATCTTGGTTAAGTTAAGTTACGTTAGGTTTAGTTGTATTTTGTTATATTACGTTAGGGTAGGCTTGAATAGGTTAGATTTGGTTTGGTTAGGTTTGGTTAGGTTAGGTTAGATTAGGTTAGTTTTATTTAAGTTAGGTAGGTTGGTTTTGGTTAGGTTAGCTGAAGTTTAGTTGGGATAGATTATGTTATTTTATGCTAGCTTAGGTTTAGTTGGGTTAGGATACGTTAGGTTAGTTAAGTTATATTAAGTTTAGTTAGGTTAGATTTGGTTAGGTTAGGTTTAGTTATCTTCGGTTGTGTTAGATTAAAATAGGTTTAGTTATTTTGTCCTGTTATGTTATGTTAGATTAGGTTTTAATAGGTTAGATGTATTTATGTTATGTTCTGTTATATTATGTTAGTTTAGGTATAGTCAGGTTAGGTTTCGTTGGATGAGGTTTCGTTAGATAATTTAGATTCGGTTTATCTAGGTCAGAGAAGGTTTAGTTACGTCATGTTGTGTTATGTTAGATTAGGTTTCGTTAGATTAGCTTAAGTTAAATTCGATTTGGTTTAGTCAGGTTAGGTTAGGATAGAGTGTTTGCTACGTTAGAATAGTTTACATTTAGTTCAGTTAGTTTAGCTTATGTTTGTTTGGGTTAGTTCAGGTTCAGTTAAGTTAGGTTAGGTCTGGTTTATTAAGGTTAGGGTAGGGAAGGGTAAGTTAGGATTGGTTAAGTTACATTATTTAACGTAAGTAAATGTAATCCATCATTATTTAACCTAACCTAACTAAACCTAATCATACTCAACATAACCTAAATAAACCTAATATTAATTAACATAACCTAATATAACATAAGATAATATAACGTAAATTGATCCTAATCTAAACTAATGAAACTACTTACCCAAAGCAAATTAACTTACCCTAACCTAAACTAACTTACCTAAACCAAACCTAACCTTACCTACCTAAACCTACTCTAACCTAACCTAGCTAACATAGCCTAACTGAACCTGAACTAACGTCAACATATATCAGCTAATCAAACCTACCCATACCTAACCTCACAAAACCAAACCCAACCTAACTGGACATAACATAATCTAATCAAATCTAACCTAACTTAACTGAACCTAACCTTAACTAAATGAATCTGATTTAACGAGATTTAACCTAACCTAATTGAACCTAGCGTAACTATACCTAATTCAACCTAACCTTTTGTCCTCCTTCGCAGGCATTTTCGCCCGCACGGGATCCTGGAGGAGACGGCTGATCGCAGTACCGGAGCTTCTCCAGGCTGCTGTACCCCCGCGGGTCATGCACCATTGACCCATACGTGCTCGCGAAAGGCCTCTGCACTCCGGTACTCCCTCGCTCCCTACCCCACTGTCTCTCTTTTTCCTTCTCTTTCTCTCTTCAATCCTCTTGCTCTCACATTTCGCCTTATCATTCTCTTTCTCCCTTTCTCTCTCGCCTACCCTCTAGATTTTTCATTTTCCCGTATCGCTATTCACTCCTCAGTCTCTCTCTTTTTCTCTTCTCTCCTCTTTCCTCTCTCTCCTTTCCTTCTCTCTCTCTCTCTCTTCTTTATCTCCCTCTTCTTTATCGCTCTCTTTCTCTCTTCTTTATCGCTCCCTTTGTGTATATGTATATATATTTCTTCTTTTCCCTCTTCAAACTCTCTATCTTTCTCTCTTCTATGCCGTTCCCTCTACTTCTCTATATTCCAAGGAATATATATATATATATATAATATATATATATAATTATATATTATATATATTATATAGTATATATAGTATATACATATAGTATATATATATATATATATATATATATATATATATATATATATTATATATATATTATATATAGTATATATATATATTAATACATGTATATATATATACACAATTATATATATATATATATATATATATATATATATATATATATATACAGGTAGGAAGGTGCGATTCTTTATGTGGTAAAATCTTATTTTTTCTCTTTGGCCAGGCAAACCCTAACGATTAGGTGGGAAAATAACCCTTAAAAGACAAGTTTGTTTTAAAAAATGAATTTAGCTATAAACAACTTTTAAAAAATAAAACACTAATTAAAAGAAAACTTAAAGCTATAACTAAATTAGTTTCTTTCTTCTGGGTTCCTCAAGCCTATGGCCCTTAACACGCTCCCACGTGGTGATGAATGTGGCATTACATAGAGAGGTGCTCTCATAGTTAATACTAATAGGCTTCCATAAAACACGAAAAGGTAAAACAGGAGAAAAAAAATATATATGTAAACTAAAAATCCCCGTTCCTGGGACATCCGTCGGCCTCTTCTTCCGCAAGACAGGATGGTGTCTTCGCCTCCCCGACAGTCGGTGTCTGTTTGTATACTCACTGTGTCGTGTTCGTATATATGTTTGTTTGGTGTTTCTCCACGATGCTTGAGGGAGAAGAATACACCAATTAAAACTAAAGTAGGTTCATTGGAGATCAGCTCTGACAAGAATAAAAGGGATTTCTTCATAGTCCTGTGCCCCACGCCTCAGTTTCTGCCCGAGAGTGCTACTGCCAGACGTGTGACTACAGAGACAAAATAAAATATTATATTCTACAAATTGTACAGAGAATCTCACTCTTTTACATAGGCGATATGCTACACATATAAACTAAACATAATCTTCTATATTTCACATGGTGTAACATATCACACAAAAGGCAGTATATATGTACCTAATCTTATAATTATCACAATATACGTACGATGATATTGTCATCATATCCTGTATATGGCGGCATCACATTATGGCACTCGCAACTCACATAAGTATCACAACTCACTTCATTATCACAACCCACAGTGTCCAACTAGCTCCGTCCATCCAGCTTGTATTAAGGGCAGGAGAGTTAGCAGGTCTATACTTAAACCTGGAGTGAGGCACCGTAGAGTTTTTCGAAGGGACACTTCGGCTTATACGCGAGGTCAGGCTGCCGAAGGAGAAATCCATTATTACTTTTATCAGTAGTATAATTTCAAAAATACTTATAACTGTAAAAATTACAATAATAATGATAATAAATAAAATGATGATAAAAATAATGATTATAAAATCGTTATTATTGTTCTTATTATTGTTATTACTATTATTATTGTCGTTATTAGTAGTATAATTTAAAAAAAAAATGTCATAGCTGCAATAACTGCAATGATAATATTAATAATGATGATAAAAATTGCGATAATGATGATAAAGATGATAATAATGCTGATAATGATGATAATGATGACGATAACGATGATAATGATGATAATGATGATGATAATAATAATGATAATAATAGTAGTCGTATCCATTTATAATAAAAACGGAAAAAGAAAAAAATTCCCAAAAGTCGAAAAAGCGGCGAAATATAGCCCTTTGAGAGTATACTCCAAACCCCTGTTTTTTTCGATTTCTTTGATGATTTTGGTAATATATAATAATTATCAGAAATTTATTAATCATGACAATAATGATAATAAGTGAGAATAATGGAAATTTTGATAAATTTTTATTATTACTATTATTATTATTATTATTATTATTATTATTATTATTATTATTATTATCATTACTTTTATTATTTGTATTATTACAAAAAATGATTATAACTGTAATAATAACAATAATGATAATAATAATAATAATAATAATAATAATAATAATAATAATAATAATAATAATAATAATAATAGTTCTCATAATATTGTTATTATTATTTTGTTATTATTGCCATTTTCATTGCTTTTATTAATAGTATAATTACAAAAATACTTATTAAAACTGTAATAATTACAATAATAACGATAATAATTAAAATGATGATATAAATAATGATTATAAAATCGTTATTATTGCTATTATTATTATTACAATTATTATTGTTGTTATTATTAGTATGATTGCAAAAAATATATAATAGCTGCAATAATTGCAATGATAATGATAATAATGATGATAATAATGATGATAATGATGATAACGATGATATTAATCATGATAATAATAGTAATCGTGTCCATTTATAATAAAAAAGTGGAAAAAAAAATCCCAAAAGTCGAAAAAGCGGCAAAATCTAGCGAAATATAGCCTTTTGAGAGTATACTCCAAAATGGTGATTTGGCAATTATTTGGGTAAAATGATAATAATTATCAGAAATGTATTAGTCATGACAATAATGATGATAAAAAAGATATTAATGAGAATTTTGATAAAATTTTACTATTATTATTATTATTATTATTATTATTATTACTATTATTATTATTATTGCTATTATTATTATTATTATTATTAATATTTTATTACTTTTATTATTAGTATTATTGCAAAAAAAATGTATTATAACTGTATAAATAATGTAGTGGATTGATCCTTAAGACATTTAATTTTCATTATTCGTGTCTTAGCTGTGAAGATATGTACATCAGTAGCGCTCACTGCCACCACCCGTTTAATACGTACAGTTAGAAGGTGTAATCAAGTGTTGTAATGTGTAATCAAGTGTTGTGGAAATGAGGGACA
>NW_023662993.1:179684-202184 GCF_015228065.2 Penaeus monodon
CCCCGGATTTTTAATAAATGGGTCTAAACTGCTAGGCCCACTACGACCTTTACCCCCGCGCGTACACAACCACTTACGCCCACCAGTGAAAACCCGTCTCTCCGGGCCCCCCTTGCCCAATCACCCCCCCGAGCAGAAGACCCCCCACCCCTTAAGGGGGGCTAGATAAATTTGACCCCCCCCTTTTCCTTTTCCCACGGGTTTCTCAGGGTGCTCCCCATTTTAAGAAGTAAAATGTTGCATATGTGCTAATAAAATATCCCCGATTAAAAACTAACCATTCTAAAATTTAAAAAATATGGGGAAATTAAAAAGGAAATACAACAAAAATGCATTAAATATATATTATATTATATATTAATATTTTTATTTTTTATTTTAAAAATAAAAATTAATATATATATATTGAAACCCAAAGCCAAAAAAAAAACCCAAAAAAAACGAGATATAAGAAAAATATCAAATGGTAAGGGGTCACATCTAAAAGTTTAAAGGTAAAAAAAACTTTTAAACCGAATACCCCAAATAAAAAATATCCCCAAAGATAATTTTTTTTAAGCGGACCCATGCCAATTTTAGCAGAACTATACCTTTTGGCCTTTAACAAATTCAGAAAATTTACATGAACATTTTGTCACGACAGAAGTTGGTATGGATAAAGACGAGTTTTATAGAGATGAGAAAAATCGGGGGAGCTGCGTGATGACGGGTGGCCCCGGCACCCAACCCCAGACCCTTTTTGTAGGGAGGGTCGTTTGCTTTCTGCTTCTTTGCAACTGTTGCTGAATAATCCCTCTGTTAAAAGATGGCATCAGGATTTTTACTGCAAAAGAGTACGTGAGTGAGTAACAGGATTTATTTTGGGATACGCTACAGAATTTGATACATTAAAAAAACCCATTGGCCCACGCCCATACAAAACAAGACAGCCACTGGTGCTACCCAACCCCACCCTCAAACCTTTTTTTTGTTAGTTACCCTCCAGATCCCGGGAAAAACAGCCTATGTTCGTCTTCAATGTTCGGGGCCTCAGGATTGACTGGTTCTTCATCTGCCTCTTGCTCATTCAAGGGTTCAATTTCTGCTCGGGCGACATATGGACGTAATCGGTTTGCGTGGATAACCATATCGTAACGGCGGTTCATAGGATGCTGCACGGCGTATGTTACTGGACCAATACGTCGTCTTATTCTCACTGGACCGCTAGGGCGGCGTGGCGGCCGCGCTGTTGTGTCAGGTTCTCCTTTACAAGGACGAGGTCGTCTGGATGGAACTCGTGCGGGCGACGTAGGTTTCCATCGTGGTCCTGCGCCCAGCGTCTACGAGCTTCGCGGAACATCTGAACGGCTATTTCTCTGGCTGCCTGCAGGCGCTGTCGGTACGTAGCGGCTGCGGTCTCGTCCACGTCCTGTTGGTTCGTGTTGCCTACGGGGGAAAATAGGTCTCGTCCTGTCAGAAGAAATAGGGGCGTGTCATTAACGCTTCTGTGGACCGATGTGTTGAGCAAATGGGAGCAAATCGTCCCAATCCTCGGGATGCTCCAGGCTGAGAGTGGCTAAGGCATCCTTTATCACACGGTTGGCCCTTTCTACTATGCCATTTGCCTGTGGGTGGTAAGCTGTAGTAAACATGGTGCGAATTTTCAAGATCCTACATACATCTGTTAATAACCTATTTGTAAACTCGGTACCTCTGTCGGTCAGTAGGGCTTTTGGTAAGATACTCCTTTAAGATCACCTCGGCTACTGTTTCGGCGTCTTTACTAGGCAAGGCTATCATCTGAATAAATCTAGTGAGATGGTCAATCAGGACCAGCACATACCGATTTCCTCGTGCAGAATGATGCAAATCTACAAGGTCTGCTGATACTCGGTAGAATGGACCTGTAACATCTGGCATATGTTCTAAGTATGCCCGTCTAGTGAGGCCTTTGCGTCTCTGACAAGGTACACAAGATTTTACGTACCGTCGTGTCTCGGCGAGCATACCGGGGAAATAAATTCTTTCTCGCAGTCTACAATAAGTCCGAAAAATCCCAGGGTGTGCTGCTGTGGGGTCGGAATGCGCATATTTCAGTGCTTCTGCTCGTAAGGTCCTCGGGATAACAATTTGGGCAACCACTCTTTCTGGGAGAGTACGGAGATGGAATAACACCTCTTCCCGTAACTCAAACTCATCAAGGGGGACGGGAAAACGTCTCCTCGGCAATCTCTCTTCACATAAGTAAGTTATCATTTCATTCCACAGTGGGTCCCTGCGCTGCTCAGCGGCTATATTCTGTGGATTTAAAAGGGGATTATTCTCCTGATCGACAGGGTTCACATGTCTACTGAGTAAATCTGGGACATGATGGGCTTTCCCTGGTTTGTAGATAAGCTCATAATTGTGCATTGACAACTCATGCCCCCACCGAGTCATCCTAACAGATTTCGTTGCTTGTTTAAAGACTGAAACCAGCGGGCGGTGATCGGTGTAAATGATAAATCTGCGACCGTAAAGATATGGATTATAATGCCTAACTGCCTCCACCACAGCAAGAGCCTCCAAATCAATAGTGGCGTAGTTTCGTTCGGCATCCCTTAGCTTGCGGGAAAAATATGCCACAGCATGAGGGTGACCATCGGCATCGCGCTGTATCAGGCACGCGCCGATTGCAACGCCAGAAGCATCTGTATGCAATTCGAAGGGCTTAGTAAAGTCTGGTTTGCTTAAACAAGGGCATATAGTTAATGCGTGCTTGAGCTGGTCGAAAGCCTTCTGCTGGTTGATTTCCCAATGGAATTTCATGTTTTTCTTTAACAAGTTAGTTAGGGGATTTGCAACCTCTGCATATTTTGGTATATGGCGTCGGAAGAAACCGGTCGCTCCTAAAAATTGTCTGACCTGCCTGGGTGTACGAGGGGGTTTCATCTTGGCAATCGCCTCTTACCTTCTCCGGGTCTGGTAAGACTCCTTGTGGTGTGATCAAGTGTCCAAGAAACTTAAACGTATCTACTGCAAATCGGCATTTCGCAACATTCAGACGAAAACCTGCGCGAGAAAGCAGCCCTAATGTCTCATGAAGGTGCTCAAGGTGCTCCTCAAACGAGCCTGAATACACAACGACGTCGTCCAAATATGCTAGTGCGTGACGCCCTAAAACAGGATTGAGCACCGCGGCGATCGCACACTGAAACGTAGATGGAGCCGTGGCGAGGCCGAATGGCATTCGACGGAACTGAAAGAGCCGCGCTCCATCACTGAATGCGGATCTAGCGTCTAACAGGGAAAACCACTGAGTGCCTGATAATTCATCTATTGCCTGATCAAGCCGAGGAATCGGATAGGCGTCGGCAATAGTAATCTTATTTAATTTTCGGTAATCTACACAGAATCGTGCCGTTCCGTCTTTCTTAGTAACGAGCACCACGGGGGATAACCAAGGGGAGGCAGAGTGCTCTATAATTCCATCTGCGAGCATCTTATCACATTCGGAGCGGATTTGAGTGCGGGTACGCTCGGGTAATCTCCATTGTTTCGCGCGTATGGGCTCTTGACTTGTCGTACGAATATTATGTTGCAAATGGGGGATCGTGCCCACTGGGGACTCCGCATCAAACAAGGAAGCATGGTTGCTAAGTAATCTTAGTAATGCTTCTTGCCTAACTGACCCAAGATGTGCAAGATCGGCCTTAGGAATTTCGACCGTAGAGGTTGTTACAGCATTCACCTCACATGAACAATTTGAAAATACCTGGAAATCATCCCCGGCATATCCAAAATCATTTAAACCAAACTCTTGATCAAAATCATCTTCAAAATCAACAAACTGACCATGTAATTCTTCATCAAGATCCAAATTATGTTTAAAATTTACATCCTCTGCATTCAAAGATTGTACATTATGGGAACTTTTCGCCTGCCATTTACAATCGTAATTAGGCTGTGGATCATTGGATGGTTCAACCTCAGATTCTATTACTCGGGTAATGGACTCTAGTTTAGCAATAGGAAAACCTGGCTCGAAAATGACTGGCTTCTCACGGTCGTTAACCACCCATACACTAAGTTCATTATCTTTTACATTCAAGACTGAATAGGGGACAAGAACCTGTGTCGTATTCCCTATGACTTCACTCACAGTATCGTGTAACCCATCAGCTATACAACGAATAAATCGGCCGGCACGCGGCGGGCAAACTGTAGCTGTTAAGCATCGTGCCGTCGCTGCTACTCGGGACGCGCTTCGAGAGCTGCTCTTATTTGGCGAGTGACGACAGGGCAAAGAGAGTAATCCTAAGGATGAACAATCGGTAAACTGTACCGCGATTTAATACCGTTAAACAATGCATAACTACGGACAGGAGAGTGGTTAAGGACCATTTTAAAATTGAATCTCCGAATGAAATCCACTCCGAGGAGAATATCTCCCGGAAATCTTATGCTATCATCAACCACACGTACAGCGTGAGTACATTTAACTCTTTCAGATAAGGTAAAGAGAAGTGTACAAATTTCGGCTGCACGGAAGGACTCTCCCGACGCGCCTCGTAAAGGTTGAAAGGATGGCCTTGTGGAAATTCTTTGTAACTGAGAGACGAAACTCTTACGTACAATTGTAACTTCACTGCCGCTATCAATGAAGCAGGTGGTTTTTATTTTATTTACAATAATGGCTACTAGCGGTCTGCCAGAAGCAATATGACCAGTAATAGGAGCTGTATGCTGAGTCTGATTAATTCTGTTCGCGATACGACTCGCGCCTGTGACCCCGAGGCATCGCTTCACGGGCAGCTGGGGTTGGCGACCCGCGAACCCTCGGAAACCAGCAGTTATTCGCGAGGTGACCCGTCCTCGAGCAATTATCGCATTTAAGCATGGGGTTTCGGCTCGCTCGACAATCTTGCGTATCATGTGTAGAGACCTTGTGGAAAGAACAGTATGGGCGAGTTTGTTTTACATTAGAAACGGGCTTGTGGCCATTGTTACGGGGACGTACAGATAGTTCGAAAGCGACGGGCGGTCCTTCGACTGACGCGGAGTTACACTGCAAGTGCCAAATTTTCTGTGCGGTGTCTACTAAATCGGGTAGGGGTTTCTCCTCCACAATCACTAACGCCTCATGCAGCCATTGCGGCAGCCCCTGCAAAAATATACGGCGCATTAATTCGTCGGGCGCGCCGATAGCTCTCGGGTAGTCTCGTACTCCTTGGTATACAACGGTTTCTACTGTAACAAAGAAATCACACGGGGAGACTGCTCCTTATTTGTACTTATCGAGGTGACGAATATATATACATATGTAAATATATATACATATATATCTATATGTATATATACATATATATATATATATATATATATATATATGTGTGTGTGTGTGTGTGTGTGTGTGTGTGTTTGTGGGTATGTATGTGTATAAATCTGTGTGTGTTTATACATATAGATATTTATATGTGTATATATAATATATGATTTATTATCGGAAGTAACAAATTCAAAATCCATCAGACACCACCAATAGAACAGCGATAGAGAGCTCAGGCGAGTCAATTGTCTTTGAGGATATTGAAAATTACGGGAAATCGTGGCGCTAGTGCTCGACACCCCTTGCGAGGCAGACACGCTCATCAAAGGAACCGAAACCGTCATAGCAAGAATTGATATGCAAACGGCGCATTGAAGGATCACGTGTATGCTCACTATCTGATAAACCCGCATATTCATTCTCAACATATGGAAACCCGTTACTGTGCCGTAAGGAGAGGGTCTCGCCCACACTCCTTCAGATGGGATAGACAAGGGCCTGCCCTGCCTGCCTCAGTTCCTCTTGACGAGATGAATCTATCGAGAGCGACTGAACAGGGCCCAGAGGGTAAGAGTTTACAAACCTTCGTCGGCGACTGCACACTTATGTTCATAGGCTGTTTAGTATTTAGTATGAATCAAAAACGTTCTTTCAAAAACTCTCCTGACGGCTTAATGAATAAGATTAGTATCTTAACGTACTGAAAGGTACAACGCATAGCACCCGAAATGATAATAAATGCTTCATGTGTGAAAAACTAAGAACTGGACACCATGGAGAATTGGGCAGTTACTGGCAAATTAGCGGATTAGACTGTTGAGCAAACAGCGACAAATCCTAGCCAATGAAAACTTCAGAAAATGACGTATATTGTCATTCTGGTAGCCATTCTGTCATGGTTGCCATATTGTCATGTCATTCTAGTTGCCATTTAATTATGGTTGTCATATCATTCTGGGTGCCATTTCGTTATTCCGGTTGTCATGTCATCTTTGTTGTCAAATTATTGGCATAATTATGGTTGCCATATTGCCATTCTGGTTGCCACATTGTCATTCATGTCATTGTAATTCTGATCGTCATATTTTAATTTTGGTTGCCATATTGCCATTCTGGTTGTCATGTTGCCATTCAGATTGCTACATTGTCATTCTGGTTGTTATATTGTTACTCTGGTTACCATATTGTCATTCTGGTATTCATTCTGTCATTCTGGTTGCCATATTGATGTATTTTTCCTTTTGACTCATTGTCATTTTTTATTACTGATTTTGTTTGTATATTGTGATCTTCGAGTTTATTATTTTACATGATGACTAATCAGTTAAAATGAATAAATATAGAAATTGATAATTCTGTTGTTTATTAAACTGAATCGTTTGATTTCAGTCAGCAGCTGAAATTACGTAATTTTTTTGATTGATGATACACAATTGCTTCCGGTAATAATTAATTTCCTTGTTAATTTATCATTACGGTTATATGTCTAATCCTCCATTCAGCAGATGATTTTGATCCGCCCGGGGCACTAATTACCCTCATTAATCCCCACTAATAAGGACAGGATAATGATAAGCGAATAAGTTTATGTTTATCATCATTTATTGTTTATTTACTATATTTATTTTATTATTATTATTTTTCATTATTATGTTTGTTATTCTTTCATTATTTAATTATATTGTTATTATTGTATCTGTTATTTATTCACTTATCATTTTCATGATTGTATTCATTATCTATTTATATTTTTATTATTTTAGTGTTGTATTTATTATTTGATAATTAGTTTTTTTATTATTGATACTATTGTACTCATCATTTATTCATTATCTTTTATTACTGAATTTCTCCTTTTTTATCTATTTCTATTTCTATTTCACTGTTCATTATATATTTATAGTTATTTTTGCAATCAATTCTCAAATTATTGATTTTCTTATTTTTTTCCTTATTATTATTATTATTATTATTATTATTATTATTGTTGTTGTTGTTGTTATTATTATTATTACTACTACTATTGCTATTTATAACTATTTATTATTGTATTTATTATTTGATAATTTGTTTTTTTTTATTATTGATACTATTGTACTCATCATTTATTCAATATCTTTTATTACTGAATTTCTCCCTTTTTTTTATCTATTTCTATTATTTTACTACCGTAGATATTATTTCACTGTTCATTATATATTTATAGTTATTTTTGCAATCAATTCTCAAATTATTGATTTTCTTATTTTTTTCCTTATTTTTTTTCTTATTTTTATCGTCTTCATGTATTGTCTTTTCTTACAATTAATATATATATATATATATATATATATATATATATATATATATATATATATATATATATATTATTCCACTTTCCGTGTTCTTCTTATTATTCAACTTATTCTTTTCTTCTTATTGTTCCATTTTATTTGGATCGCTTCTTCCCCTTTTCGTCTTCTTCTTTTTCTTTGTCTCATTCTTCCCTTATTGCTTCGTCTTATTTGGATCGCTTCTTCCCTTCTTCTGTTCCTTCCGAGTCTCCGGCTGCGCCTTCGAGCAGCGTCGTCGTTCCAGGCAATGAAAGAAGACTCCCACTGGATGATCCAATGGCGGGCCTCCTTCCTCGTCGAGCCCCTCCTCCCCCTCTTCTGTGAGGGCGGAACTTAGTGCCAGTTGGAGGTGTGGCTGAGGGAAGAGAGGCGCCGAGGGGGCGGAGCCTCGTGCTGTTGGGGGTGCGGCCAGCATGAGAGGTGGGCGGGGGTCAGAGGCGCTCACACACACACACACACACACACACACACACACACACACACACACACATTTACACACACACACATACACACACATACACACACACATACACATAGACAGATAGATAGATTGATAGATAAATAGATAGGTAGATATGTATTCATACATACATTATTCAACTTACCTACATATCTACCTATGTACAGTATATATATACATCTGTATATATATATATATATATAATATATATATATATATATATATATATATATATATATATATATATATATATATATATATATATATATTTATCTATCTATTTATTTATTTATATGTATGTGTTTCTGTGTCTAGAAGTATGTATATATCTATGCTTTATATGTCCAGTTAGCTAAGTGGCTATCTACCTACCTTCTTACCTACATTTATATCTACTTACCTACATATCTACCTATCTAGTTATCTACCTACCTACCTACGTATCTGTCTGTCTATCTACCTACCCATCTCTCTTGCTAGTCAACCTTCCTACCTGCCCATCTATCTATCTGTGTATCCACCTGCCTATATATCTTGGTTAAGTTAAGTTACGTTAGGTTTAGTTGTATTTTGTTATATTACGTTAGGGTAGGCTTGAATAGGTTAGATTTGGTTTGGTTAGGTTTGGTTAGGTTAGGTTAGATTAGGTTAGTTTTATTTAAGTTAGGTAGGTTGGTTTTGGTTAGGTTAGCTGAAGTTTAGTTGGGATAGATTATGTTATTTTATGCTAGCTTAGGTTTAGTTGGGTTAGGATACGTTAGGTTAGTTAAGTTATATTAAGTTTAGTTAGGTTAGATTTGGTTAGGTTAGGTTTAGTTATCTTCGGTTGTATTAGATTAAAATAGGTTTAGTTATTTTGTCCTTTTATGTTATGTTAGATTAGGTTTTAATAGGTTAGATGTATTTATGTTATGTTATGTTATATTATGCTAGTTTAGGTATAGTCAGTTAGTTTCGTTGGATGAGGTTTCGTTAGATAATTTAGATTCGGTTTATTTAGGTCAGAGAAGGTTTAGTTACGTCATGTTGTGTTATGTTAGATTAGGTTTCGTTAGGTTAGGTTAGATTAATCTCATAAAGTTAGTATGGATTAGATTACGTTTAGTTTTACTAGGGTTTAGTAAGATTTGGTTTGGTTAAGTTAGTTTAAGTTAAGATAGATTAGCTTTAGTTTCGTTAGATTAGCTTAAGTTAAATTCGATT
Organism: Penaeus monodon; assembly: GCF_015228065.2. NCBI lineage: Eukaryota > Metazoa > Arthropoda > Malacostraca > Decapoda > Penaeidae > Penaeus > Penaeus monodon. Next base: position 188,968 of record NW_023662993.1, read on the forward strand.
TGGTTTAGTCAGGTTAGGTTAGGATAGAGTGTTTGCTACGTTAGAATAGTTTACATTTAGTTCAGTTAGTTTAGCTTATGTTTGTTTGGGTTAGTTCAGGTTCAGTTAAGTTAGGTTAGGTCTGGTTTATTAAGGTTAGGGTAGGGTAGGGTAAGTTAGGATTGGTTAAGTTACATTATTTAACGTAAGTAAATGTAATCCATCATTATTTAACCTAACCTAACTAAACCTAATCATACTCAACATAACCTAAATAAACCTAATATTAATTAACATAACCTAATATAACATAAGATAATATAACGTAAATTGATCCTAATCTAAATTAATGAAACTACTTACCCAAAGCAAACTAACTTACCCTAACCGTTTAATACGTACGGTTAGGAGGTGTAATCAAGTGTTGTAATGTGTAATCAAGTGTTGTGGAAATGAGGGACAGGTCATGTTCAAATGTTGGAGTGTATGTGGTGTAAAATGTATGAAACAGCGAGAGAAAAGAATGGTAAGTCGTAACCTGAGCGAGGAGACGAGCACGGGGATTTCACCACGTGTAAAGGATTTCGGAATTAACAATTTGTTTATCAATCAGCAAAGCTATCAGTATTTACTTCCCTTACAGGCCAATCAGCAAAGCTCATCAGTATTTACTTCCCTTACAGGCCAATCAGCAAAGCTTATCAGTATTTAAGAATAAGTGGAAAAAATATCACAGAACCTGAATGTTTATTATAAAAGGCACAAGTTTAAAAAGTTAGGACACAAAGCAGATCCCTTAAAATAACAAGACTAAAATGGAACTGAAAACTAGTTCCTTTTGTTTAAGACTTTAAAATCCATAAAAAATGAAAGCCATTACGACAATAAAAGAGCACCAGCCTAATATTCACTCGCCCGAGTGTATATGCATCTAGATGAACACTCTGCCACGAAAAAAAAAGTTCTCGAAAACCATAATACCTTCCTCGAAGGTGGGCCGTAATTAGATCCGAAAAAAGGGGGGGGACACAAAAAACAGAGGACAGCCCAGTCTAGGGTGCCTCCTGCCTCAGCCTGCAACGGCTACTGTCCGAGAAGGCGAGAACCGCCTAATTATAGAAGATACGAATCTTTATGTGTTTTTTTTTTTTTTCTCTCTCTCTCTCTTTGGCCAGGCAAACCCTAACGATTAGGTGGAAAAATATCCCTTTAAAGTCAAGTTTGTTTTAGAAAATGAATTTAGTTATAAAAAATGCTAATAACACTAATTAAAGAAAACTAAAAGCTATCCCGAAATTAGTTTTGTTTTGAGAAATACTCAAGCCTATGGTTTTTGGGGAATCCATCCCATGATAAATTGTTGGCACTACAAGGAGTGTCATAATTAATGCTAATAGAATTCCATAAAACATGAAAGATAATAAGCGGTATAATATTTATTATATTATTAATTATTTTATTATTATCATTATCATTATTTTAAACTAAATCCGATAGTTGAAATTGGCAAAAATAAGTTATTATAACCAGTTATAACGTAATTTTTAAGGGGAAGTTATAAACTTATCCTCTAAAAAAATCTTTAAATTGTTTATTTTTTTATTATAACCATACTAATTTATATGAGTGTTAATAGTATAGTGTAAAAATAGTTATTAATATGATATTGCAATAATGTATAATAATTAATTACATTTAAATTATTATAATGATTGCAAAAATACTGATAATGTGAAAAAATATAATGATAACGATAATAATGAAAATAATGATATAATAATGATTATAAATTAATATAATATTGTTATTTTTAGTATATTGAAAAAAAAAAAGAAAAGAAGTAAAAGAAATAAAAAAAATTGCTAAAAGTGATAAAGCTGAAATAATCTTAAGCGAAATTTATAACGTTTTCATATATATGTAAATGAGTTTATAATTAAAAATCAATTGAAGAATTTGGCCAAAATTAGCGAAATAATGTAAAATTACTATTAACATATTTTTTCATTTCAATGATGATTTTAATTATAGTTATAATTTTTAAATGTATTATCATGCAATAATGATTCATATATTGTTATTATTATTATTATCATTTTTTTATTATAATTATTTACCTATATATAATTCAACAAAATTATTTTAAAAATTATAACGTTTATTAATTATTAATAATGATTAAATTATTTTTTATAAAAATTATTATTATTATTATATTATTATTATTATTATTGTATTATTTAATAAGTATTATTGTAAAAATATATTATAACTGAATAATCATAGATAATAATAATAATAAGTATAATGATTCAATAATATATAATCTGTTATGATATTGTTATAATATAATGTATTGATAATAATGATCATTAGATTATTACTATATATACTGGGTATAAATAAAAATAAAAGTCGAAAACGGGTAATAATTACAAAATAGCTTTTAATTAAACTATAATGATTTATTTTTAATTATTATGAGGAATATTATTAAATTTGTAATTATTATTATTAAAATTATTTTTCTTATTGTTATTATTATAGTTATTACAATTATTTTTATTATTACATATATCATATTAATGATTATTAATTTCAGTAATGATGATAATCCATTGCATAATGATATTATTTATGATTATGTAATTATTATTATTATATAGTTTAATAATGATGATATCATTTTAATATGATGATAATTAAGGAATTGTTATTATTATATAAAAAAGGTAGTAGAAAAATAAAATCATAAAGCGTAAAATCTACAATAATAGCTTTTAATAATATAAAATACGTTTTCCGTTCTTTGATGATTTGTATCAATTATTGTGTAATAATGATATTATAATTTACTGATTCTATTAATCAGACAATAATGATGATAAAAGTAAATAAACAGTAATACGTATAATTATTATGATATAACTAATATTATTACATTTATCATTTATTATTTTTATTTTTTTAAAATTATTATTTATGTTATTATATATTAAAATTATTATTATACTTAAATACTATATATTAATATCATTATGATGATTAATTGCAATTATATTATTATGTTTAATGATATTATTTTTAAATAATTAATATATAATCATGATTAATATATATTGACATTGTTGCTATATATGTAATATCACTATTACTAATACCTATCATTATGAATACGTTTCTTTCGTTTCATTTATGATTTTCGAATTATAGTGTTATAATGATTAATTTTAATTACAAGCATTTTTCCAACAAAATGATATCAAACGTGTGAATAATAGATAATGATAAATATGATGATAACTAATATTATAATAATAATATATTAATTTATAATATTGTTATTATTATTATTATTATTATTACTATCATTATTATATTATTTTTTACTTAGTATATTTATAAAAAATTTAATTATTATAATTTGCTTTTATATTACAGTAATAACGATATTAAATTTAAAATATGATATCTTTTTTTTTTTTTATAAAACGTTATTATTTAATTAATAAACAATATTATAACTGTATTAATAACAATAATAATAATAATAATATAATAATAAAATAATAATAATCGTTAATATTGTTTTTATTATATGTTATTATTCTTATTATTATATTGTTATTCATTTTTATAGTAGTATAATTAAAATAACGTATTAATAAATAATAATTACAGAAAAAACGTATATTAATTAATAATAATTTAAAAACATTAATAATTATTATAAAAAAAACGTTATATTTGTATATGTTATTGTTATTACTATATTTTGTATTGTTTTGGTAGTATAATTGAAAAATATATATTATAACTGCAATAATTGACAATAAAATGATATTAATTGCAAAATAAATGACAAATAATTGAGTAATAATAAACGTATTATGTTAATTGTTATTGTTATTACTATTAATTTGATGTATATGTATAGTGTCAAAAGTATAAAATAAAAATAAAAGAAAATAATATAAAATTCAATAATGTGGAAAATTGCGAAGTAATCTATAAAGTAGTAATAGTTATGAATGAAACGTTTTGATAATCATTTGATGATGATAGGTAATTAATTATGGTAAAATGAAAAATAACCCAAATTCTATTAATCGATACGAATATTCCTGATTTCAGGATATAAAAGGGATTTTCCCGAATATTTGATGATTATTAATTATTATTAATATTAAATTCAGAATCATTTAATCATACAATATTATGATAAATTGAATATAGATTTCGTTTTTATTTGATTATTAATATATTATTATTATCATTATATTATATTTTATTATTATTACTATTATTATTATTATTATTATTACTATTATTATTATTATTATTATTATTATTATTATTATTATTATTATTATTATCTTTTATTATACTATTATTTCTTAATCATTAGTATTTTTGCCAAAAATTATATTATAACTGTAATAATAACAATAATAATAATAATAAGTATAATAATAATAATTATAATAATAATAATCGTTATAATATTGTTATTAATGTTATTATCTTTATTATTATCATTATTATTATTTTTACTGGTAGTATAATTGCAAAAAATAAAAATTATAAACATTAGTAATTACAGTAATAAAGATATTAATTATAATAATGATATAAATTATTATTAAAAAAACGTTATTTTTGTAATTATTATTGTTATTACTATTATTTTTGTAGTTGTTATTAGTTTAGTTGCAAAAACATATATTATAACTGCAATAATTGCAATAATAATTATAATAATTGCAATAATAATTATAATAATTGCAATAATGATGATAATGATGTTGATAATGATGACGATAACGAAAATAATGATGATAATCATGACAATAATGATGATAATAACAGGAATTGTGTCCATAGATAATAAAAAAGGGAAAGAAAAAAAATCCCGAAACTCGAAAAAGTGGCCAAATCTAGCGAAATATAGCCTTTTGAGATTAAACTCCAAAATGACCTTTCACGATTCATTTGATGATTTTGGAAATTATTAGGGTAAAAATGATAATAATTACCACAATTCTATTAACCATGACAATAATGATGATAAAAGTGAGAATAAAGAGAATTTCGATAACATTTGATGATTATTTATATTATTACTTTTATATTATTATAATCATTAATATCATTATAATTATTATTTTTATTACTACTATTATTATTATTATTATTATTATTATTATTATTGTTATTACTATTATTGTTATTACTTTAATTATTAGTATTATTGCCCAAAAATACATAATAACTGTAATAATAACAATAATAATAATAATAAGTATAATAATAATAATACTAATCGTTATAATATTGTTATTAATGTTATTATTCTTATTATTATCATTATTATTATTTTTACTGGTAGTATAATTGCAAAAATAATTATTAGAACAGTAATAATTACAGTAATAACGATATTAATGAAAATAATGATATAAATAATTAATATAAAAACGTTACTTTTGTAATTATTATTGTTATTACTACTTTTTTATAGTTATTATTAGTATAGTTGCAAAAAAATATATTATAACAGCAATAATTGCAATAATAATGATAATAATTGCAATAATGATGATAATAATTGCAATAATGATGATAATGATGATAATAATGATGATAACGATAATAATGATGATAATCATGATAATAATGATGATAATCATGATAATAATGATGATAATAACAGGAATTGTGTCCATATATAAAAAAGATAAAAGAAGAAAAATCCCGAAAGTCGAAAAAGCGGCAAAATCTAGCGAAATATAGCCTTTTGAGAGTATACTCCAAAATGACGTTTTTCCGATTCATTTGATGATTCTGGCAATTATTAGGGTAGTAATGATAATAATTACCAGTATTCTATTAATCATGACAATAATGATGATAAAAGTGAGAATAAAGAGAATTTGGATAACATTTGATGATTATTAATATTATTAATATTATCATCATTATTTTATTATTATTATTATCATTATTATTATTATTATCATTATTACTATTATCATTATTATTATCATCATCATCATCATCATCATCATCATCATTATTACTATTATTATTATTATTATTATTATTATTATTATTATTATTATTATTATTTTTATTATTATTCATTATCATTTTAATTATTTATTATTATTATTGCCCAAAAAATATTATAACTGTAATAATAATAATAATAATAACAATAATAATAATAATAATGATAATAATAATAATAATAATAAGTAATAATAATAATAATAATCGTTATAATATTGTTATTAATATTATTATTGTTATTATTATCATTATTATTATTTTTACTGGTAGCATAATTGCAAAAATAATTATAACAGTAATAATTACAGTAATAACGATATTAATTAAAATAACGATATGAATAATTATTATAAAATCATTATTGTAATTATTATTGTTATTACTATTATTTTTGTAGTTGTTATTAGTATAGTTGCAAAAACATATATAATAACTGCAATAATTGCAATAATAATTATAATAATTGCAATAATGATGATAATAATTGCAATAATGATGATAATTATGATGATAATGATGATAATGATGATGATAACAATAATAATGATGATTGTAGTGGGGCGTAGACCCAGTAGACTTCAATATGTCTGGTTGAGTTTGGGCTTAACCGAGAATATAGACTTTATTTGGGAAAAGATTCGTCTGCAGTGAACAGATGTACATTTCGGGCTGTAACTATCTACGGTATGGGACTTGGGAAAAAAATAATGTTTAAAATTTTTCTCGGAGAACTTCAAACACCATCCAAGTAACGAGACTTTGTACAAAGACCACCTCTACGTTCCCGTCATTGGGAAAGAGCGTAGACCGACCTCAGCTCCGGGACACTGTCGATCGGGTTTTATAATCGCTTCAAGAGGACTCTCGTGACTGAATCCTAAAGACGAAGCATAGCGTGGCCAGACTTAAAATAAATAATTCTTATCTGCACAGGCTCTTGCAGACATCCAGGACATTGGTGACGACAGTGTGACCCTGCCAGAGAGGTGAGAAAACAAGTAGTCCCGCGTGGCTCAAGGGCGGGTGTGAACTATCAGACATAGGATCACTCCACAGAACAGAAGCTGGCTGATGGGCCCGGCTGCCGTCCATCTGGAGATGATCTGAAAAAGTAGAAATAGATTAGAAAGAAGTAGGAGAAACAGGACGACTGAATATGGCAAGATTAGCAGGAAAAAGACGGGATTAGTGACGTGTTATCGGGTTGACTATTGTCAAGACTAATCCCGGTTCCATGGCCAGGATGAAGGCAAGGCTCTGAAAGAGAACAGGCTGCCAGCGTATTAGGATCCAAGCCATACAGGTTATGTTACAGGAAAGACACAAGGGACAGCATGCAATCCGCCGGGGCTCTGAAAGAAGGAAGATAATGGTGAGTGGGAAAATAAGGAAGAGTGGTTTGCCCATTACTTGTCCCAGTCAGACCCAGGGTCCCATGGATCATAATCTACCCCCCATGTCAGGCTCCGGGTCCGGAGGGAAAGTGCCGTCCAAAACGGGGAAGTCGTCCGGGGGACGAATTGCGCACTTACCCGAAATGCCTTGAATTTATTGGGGTGCAGAGTGACTTCCTGCTCATTTGAATGTAGTCTCCTCACCATTATCACGGGTCCGGGCTTTTTCAAAACCCGGACTGGCCCTAACCATCAGGGACCTAGGAGTCTGGTTCCATGACTGGGGTGCAGAATAACGCTACGATGCACGAAGACCAGATCCCCTTCGTTATACTCCCGCGGTCGAGCCCGCTGTCTTCGATCGTGATCGGCGGTCCAACGCTCACGAGCTTTTCGGGCGGCCTCGCTAGCTGCCACCCGAGCTGCACGGAGTGAAGACAAGGCCCCTTCGGAATAGATCGTGTGGTTTGACCCCGCAAGCGGGAAATGACTGTCCCGACCAGTGAGAAGGTACAATGGGACGTCATTTACGCTCCGGTGTATGGAGGAATTGATGATACGGTAATAGATCGTCCCAACCATCGGGATCATCCATCTGGAGCGTGCTCAGGGCGTCCTTGACCACCCGGTTCACCCTCTCCACCATACCGTTGGCCTGCGGATGATAGACTGTGGTGAAGAGCGACTTCACCTGAAGGTGGCGACACCTTGATGTACGGCAGACGGAACGGCATGAACCGCATCCAAAGCGGCGCCACGCAGCGACTTTGGGATTACGAGTTGAAGCATGACCCGTTCGTACTCGGTCCCGAAGTTCGAATTGTTCTAGTGAAAGAGGGATACGCTTCGGCGGCGCTCCTCCAGATACTCTATGAGCTGCTGCCAAAGGGAATCGCCTCGCTGATGACGCTCCACCAAGCCAGGCTGCAATAAGGGGCTATCAAGGTCATCAATGGGCGCGATCTGACGACTGAGCAAGTCAGGGACGTGATGGACCCAACCTGGTTTATAGGGAAGCTCGAAGTCGTAGAATGTCAGTTCGTGTGCCCATCGCGTCATCCTTACCGATGCTGTTGGCTTGTGGAAGACAGATACCAACGGTCTGTGATCTGTAAAGATACGGAACCGTCTCCCATACAGGTAAGGGTGATAATGCCTAATGCTCTCAACCACAGCGAGAGTTTCCAGGTCGATGGTCGGGTACCTGGCGTCCCTTAGCTTCCGAGAAAAATATGCAACTGGATGGAGGTCTCCATCCTTATCCAGCTGCATGAGACAAGCACCGATCGCCGTGCCCGAGGCATCGGTGTGAAGCTCAAAGGGTTCCTCAAAATTTGGCTGGATTAAGCAAGGTGCAGTGGCAAGCATTTGCTTAAGTCGTTCAAAAGCCTCCTGTTGACGTTTGCCCCATGAAAATTTTGTATCTTTTTCAGGATTCGAGTCAGAGGAGATGCGATTCTTGCATAATGCTTGCTTGCTTGCGAAAAAAAAAACCCGTTGCCCCCAAGAAGTGGTGAACGTGCCGTTGACTGCGTGGTGTTTTTATGGCTCGTATCACTGTAACTTTATCGGGGTCAGGAAAAACACCGGCCGGTGTAATCAGGTGGCCAAGAAAACAAAAAGTATCGGTTGCGAAGTGACACTTGGAGAGGTTAAGCCTGAACCCCGCTCCAGCGAGTAACTGCAACACGGTATTGAGGTGGGATAGGTGCTGCTCAAACCCTGAGCTGTACATCACGACGTCGTCGTGATATGCCAGCGCATGGTGGCCCAATACCGGGTTGAGAACGGCGGCGATATCCCTCTGAAAAGTTGACGGGGCCGTCGTCAATCCAAAGGGCATACGCGAGAACTGAAAGAGACGGGAGCCGTCCGAGAAAGCTGTCTTTTCTCGGTCCCTCTCATCCACCTCAACGGTCCAGTATGCGCTTTTAGCGTCGAGGACGCTAAACCAAGATTTACCCGCCAACTGATCAATGGCAGCGTCCATCCTGGGTATGGGATACGCGTCTGAAACCGTTTTCGCGTTCAAGGCACGGTAGTCGACGCAGAATCGTGTCGTACCGTCATTCTTTTTCACAAGCACAGCGGGAGCGAGCCATGGGGAACAAGAAAGCTCGATCACCCCATCTGCAAGCATCTTGTCGCACTCTGCACGAATATACTGCCGCGTACTCTCCGGGAGGCGCCATTGTTTCACATGGACAGGTTGGTCGTCCATGGTTTTGATCTTATGCTTCATGTGTGGCACCACACCCGGAGGCAGCCCTTCGTTAAACAGATCTGGGTAACAATCAAGTACCTGCATGAGCTGTTCACGCTGAACTGACGACAGGTGAGCAAGATCCACCCGGGGAACGACAGCCGCCCCTGCTGATGAGGGGAGTTCCTCATTCTCGAAAGAACATACCGGGAAGACCATAAACTCATCCGTGTTGTAGCCAAAGTCGTTAAGTCCATATGTAAAATCGAAATGGTCCTCGAAGCTCGCCATCAGAACATCTGGTTCGCTTCCATCATCGACTGGAGTCGGGGAAGCCACGCCAAAAGCTCCCCGACTATCTCCGAAGAATGAGCCCACATCTTCCGGGTTGACGCCGGAATCCTGGTCCATAGATTCCTCGTTGTATTCAAGACAATTAGGTGAAACCTCCACGATCGCCGCATAGTCGAGGATGAATCATTGCTCTATCTCAACCGGAGCTCCCTGATCGTTGACGACCCAAACGTCAACCTCCGGTAGGGAGAGGTCCACCAACGAACGAGGTACCAGGAGCTTGGCTGTGTCGCTCTCAACACAAGCCAGTCCGCTTTCCCCGCCGTTCACAAGACATCGCACGAATCGCCCTGCCCAAGGAGGACAAGTGACTCTCCGCGCGTATCTTACCGCACCTTCTCGGTCCCCGTCACCAATACTACAACAACGTATTACGGCCTCTGGTTCATGGTACGTCAGGATACCGAGGGACCCGGCACCCGAGAACGAAACACCGAGTCGGGCCCCGTTGAAGGTAGCAAAACTAGCCCCAGGAGCAGGGGAGAGATTCAACTTAAAATTAAACCTTCGGAACAGGTCTACGGCTATAAGTACCTCTGCTGCCTGAATCTGTGCCTCGGGGAGCTCCGGTTCCGTGGAACTGTCGCTCCCATCGCCGTTTCTGGCGGTGGATCGTTGTGGTTGTGGTTGTGTTCTGTCGGGCGGTGCACTGCGCTGTTCGGCACGAAAAAAGCACCGCCCAGCCACATGCCCTCGGCGGCCACACCGGTTGCACTGATTACCCTCCCGCACCGCACGACACTCGGAAGCATCATGCGTAGCTACCTGATGGTAGGAACACCAGCGTCGAGGTTCTCGAGTGCGTACTGGCAAATCAGCTAGAGGATCAACCGGAGGGGAAGCTGCCGGGGATCGACCCTCGCGAGGAGTAGAGGAGCGAGGTTTAGGCTCTGCCTCGCTCGAGAAACTGACCAAGGGTTTCTCTACCCGCCCGGCATAGTGCCGATGGTACCAGACTTTTTGGGCTGCTTCGACCACCCGGTAAAGTGGCTGATCCTCTACCAGCAGGAGCTTTTCCCGCATCCAGGGCGGGAGTCCCTGGAGAAAAGTTCTCCACATCAGAGGTTCAGCTGGACCAAGTTCACCAGGATAATCCCGCATGCCTTGGTACACCATGATCTCGACCGCGAGATAGAAGTCCCTAGGGGAAGTGTCTTTGAGTACATACGACCCCAAATGCCGTAGGTACTCTATCGACGAGCACGTTCCCCGGAGACGTTGTCGAAGGGTCTCCTTAAACTCGTCCCAGGTCCCGATCCCGTCGAAGACTGGGGAATTAATGAGTATGTCCGCCATCCCCCTGCAGCTAGCACGGGCGGCACGGATCAGAGCCTCATCCGTCCCGTAAGGATGGGCCTGCTCAACGTGTCGCAACCAGGTTTCCAATTCCTGATTCCTCCGAAGAGGCGGGATCGGGTCGCGTAGGGTTATGCCCTGGTCTAGTGGACGTGGGTTGGCGGGTGTTCGCTGAGAAGAGTGGTCAGTCGTGGCCGCATGCACCCCCGCTTCCACCTGCGATGCAGAGGCCGCAGCTGGTGATCGAGCGTGAAGAGGTTCAGATGCCCTGGACTCCAGTAAACGCACGATATTGGCGTACTGCCCTTCCAGGGTATTGAACTGGGCATTGAGCCCCTCAAATTTATCCACCAGCTCTTCATACATCGAGAGCGACAGATGGTCAAGGGACTCTAACCTTTGCCCCAAAGTCAAAGACTGAGCGTTATCTACTCGAGGAAAGTCGGGGACCTTGCAGAGGAACCCGAGGACTCATTAGTGGGTTCTCCTAGGGCGCTATTGCGTGTACGAGCCCCAGCACTTACTCTGCAACCTGTTACTTGGCTTGCGATGGACATGCACAAAGGCTTGACCAGGCACTATATAATGAAAAATACTGTTCTATCCCACCGCTGCCTACCAAAAAGACAGTTGTAGCGTAGCGTAGCGTAGACCCAGTAGACTTCAATATGTCTGGTTGAGTTCGGGCTCAACCGAGAATATAGATTTTATTTGGGAAAAGATTCGTCTACAGATGTAAGGTTCCAGGCCTACGGCACGCTGCCACCACCCGATTTGTAGGTTTGGGAACCGTGTGTGTTGTGTATGGGGGTGTGAATGTTGTATGAAAGAAGGTGGAAGGAAAGTACAGGATGTATGTGCTGAATGTTGGATGTGTAAGTGTGTAAATTTAAAAAGGGAGATAGTGTTGGCAAGATCATAAAATTCTTCCTCTTCCCTTCAGTTTGAGCTTCCACCTGCTGGAAGTGGGAACCCAGGTATAGCAAAGTTATGGTCTGTTCTAGAGTATCAGCTTAATATACTCCGATTCATCTAGCCTTCTTACAGCCTTTCAGGGGTTACGAGAAAGAGTAACCAGCAATGTGCTGTTAAGGAGACCCGAGCCCAAAAACGTTTCAAGCATTCAGCCTTGGTCAGAACCAGAACTTAAGATGTAAATATCATTTGTTCATTTGACTGGGACCGAGTGAAAGCTCTACGATGGCATGATATTTATTTATTGAGCAAATCGCACTCATTAGATGCATACATCACCAATTTGCTCACAGCGGGGGTGATGCACGTGAAAGCCACACCAGATATACTCAAAAATGACTCAATGTATTTTCACTCCATAAGTATTTTTAAACAGAGTGTTAGCACGAACACATACCAATCTCTAATATGAACAAGTTAATCTCCAACCCAAAATGGAGATTAACTTTGAAAAAAAAAAAAAAAAAAAAAAGCAAAACAAACTAGTGCTGATAAACTCTGCATAAAAACAGAAATATCATGTAAGAAACATAATTTAGCGTCGAAGGCCAAATAAAAGAATAACACCAAAAGGGACCACAAGATCACGGACCGCCTGATATCCACAAGGTCGGGCAGGTATCAAGACAACAAATCAAGACAAAGTAAAAAGTAAAATGGCCCTGAAATTATTATGGGCGAGAAATAAACCTTCCTCCCAGGAGGTACGGATCCTCGAGCTGAGGGAAGACAACTAAGTATTGACTTAGTTTAAAATCGTGAAATAGCACACTGGAGGTACGGATCCTCGAGCTGAGGGAAGAAAACTAAGTATTGACTTAGTTTAAAATCAAGAAATAGCACACTGGAGGTACGGATCTTCAAGCAGTGTTCCTTCTGTGTGAAGTGGTCCTTTTATACTCTGACACTTTGAGTTCACAAAGTGCTGCTTTGGGACAGAGAAA
>NW_023662993.1:217184-244684 GCF_015228065.2 Penaeus monodon
CTTCCCTCCCATCCTCACCCTACCGTTCACGCCAGAAACACATCTTGCTCACTCCACAGGTTGTTGCTAATACAACCACCGCTTCTTGCTCATAGGTAATGATTAAATAATCCAAGATTTAATCAATATTCTTCAAATATTTACAAGTGCATAATATAACAAAGTCGCTGGCCTAATACAAATATTCAACGAAATTAATACTTAATTTCGCAAATGATTGATAAGCTGCGACCCTCCTCTCATCTTTACATGTTATAACTAACCGTCTTACATCCCAAAGACATCATAAAAAATATAGTTCACTGAAAAGTATCTGAAATTCTTGTTGCCTTTATTTGACTCTCTAAGCTTACATAAACACACGGTCCTAAGAGACGATAAACACAAATACCAGGCTTAATTTTTTTGTGTAAATGTAAAAATGCAATTAACCTACTAGTTCTATGTTGGCACCTTTCATGCCTTATAAAATAACAGGTTATTACCTACTATTTTGAAAATCGCTGGTTTATTCCATTTATAGAGCATTATAGAATTTTCAAGGTATCTACACCAGGTCAAAGACAGGTTTCCCCTTCGTTTTACGCTGAACACCTAAATATCTACACTAGCGTCACTCCCCGCCCCGCTTGTCGACGCAGCTATGTTTTTCTATTAACCTCAAGGGACAATGGCAGTGTTTTTTTCTAATGTTCCTACCTCATTTCTCGATTTTTTACAATCTGCCAATGCAACTTTCCCTTAAGGCCCATATGTATAACTATTGTTGACCTTAGTACTGACTCGACAATGCCGTGTTACAGACGAGTGATCACCCTCATAACCAATAACAAATAACCGCGCAGGGAAAAGAACCAACCGCGTAACATATAGAAGTCAGGCCAGGTTAAATGACCAAATTCAAGGTGGTTGACCCCGAACAGTGACCCTTCCCTACCTACCGCCCCTCCACCACATTCTCCATACCCCATTACAAAGCAATAATAGTAAAAAAAAAGCAAACACACAGTCCAAGCCGCTAAAGAAATAATACAGCCCTGTAAACACTGAAGTGTTACAGGCAGTGATCAAGCCCTCCTAATATAAGGAATCCTTATCAACCACCAAACCCTGGCACGTGTCACCGATGACCCTTCTCCATCTTCATCACCCCCCCCTCCCCACCACACCACGTACCCCGCAATATTTCATGTTTAAACTTGTACCTGGATCGATAATTGACCTTGTTACACACACGAGTGATAACACATATAGCTAATGAGCGTTGATTAACGATCAATATGATGCCCGATTCTCAGGTGTTTACTGATGACCCCACCTCCATCATCACCCCCCGATCGTCGCCCTCTCCCCGCCCCGCATATTCATCGTGTTTGAACATGTCCTAGATCGATATTGACCCTGTTAACAGACAAGGTGACCACCCCTACTAATGAATTGAATACTGTCATAATCAATAATAAATAACCCTCGAAGGGAGAGAACCCTAACGCCCCACCTCCCCCTCTCCCCCTCAGCTCGTCACACAACACTCTGCTAATGAACAATAATTACCGTCCCTCCTCGCCGGTGGACAGGGATTAGAATACAATTAAGCGAAAAGATTATAAAACGCGTTGTCGATATATCCGTTTATTTTTCTATTTCATTGTACTAAACACTTCACCAATATGCCTTTATTATGAATCTCAAGCTACACCACACATGGTGGCGTCCTAAGGAGGCGATTCAACGCGCGAAATCACCGGCTGAAATTTTGTGTGTAAATGAATATGGCGATAACCAATATGTTCATATCGTTGCACGTTTCATACTTATAAGACTAAAAAGGTTTAATTACTAATAGATTAAAAGATGCTGGTTTTATTCTATTTAGAGCATTATTATAGGGTTTTCAAGTATCTGCACCAGTGAATACACACATATATTTTCTTAAATCTCTTACAAAGAGAGAAATAGCTTTACGTCGAACACTGGGGGAATAAAAACTTTGTACTCGACCTCACAACATTCCTTATTTTCTTAATAACTTAATATACATCATGCCAAATGAAGAAAACACTGGTATGTCTTAACATCCTTCACCTATAATTTTTCACTGTCCAGTTGCTGTAGTGGCGAAAACATTACAGAACCCATGTAAACTATCTATTTGCAAAAATCAAAAAAGAATGCTTTGACTAATTGTTATACATTTCCTCCCTCTTTGTAAACTGACTCTTTCTTTATCAAACCAAAACTTTTATTAAAATATGAAAAAAAATTGAGTAAATATATAACTTGTTTGCCCTCATGTTATAAGGCTTTTATACTTGGTTTCGGTAATTGGACAAAGACACAGACAAATTAACCTAAAGCAGGGACTTTTGGGGTATTTTTATACCCGAGGGAGTAAATATATACATGGTCACCCGCCGATGCGATAGATCTTAGCAGTCACCATGCAAATTCCAATTGATAATGCTTGATGTTTTTTGTTTTTTTTTTTCTAAACCAGGGTTCAACACCTAAATCTTACTTTTCCTATCAAACATTCCTTTGCACATATACAAAAATAAGAGGTACTTTCTTTTTCCTGTTATGGCGTCTCCATCCAATATTCTTGTTTTTACCTGGTAGTCCACGCGAAATATTGTTAAGCTGAATACCAAAATGAATAAATCTATCGTCGCGATAGACTTTCCTCCTCACCATATTTTTGGCGTCCATCCCGTATATGGTGTAGGCGATGTGGAAGGAGAACTCGTGCTATTGCACATTGTCTCTAATGTCACCACCACCCCTCCCCTCCTCTCCAATGCAATATGTGTCAATGTAAAATGCGAGTTACCACTATTTCATATGTTTGCACTTTCATGCTTATAAAACTAACGGTTTAAATTACCTAATAGATTGAAAAGTCCTATTTATAGAGCATATAGAATAAATGCCTTTCTTTTAACCCACATGGTACAATTGCACTCATAGTACTAGACTCCTGAATATATAAAGATTTGATTGTTTCTTGATTTTATATACTTTCGCCAGTCAAATGCTATTTTTATAATTGTAATGTTTTTTTTCCTGCTGATATTACATATGGTGATTGTTATTATGGATTTTTGTGGAAAAAGGGATGGCAGCCACTAGCTTCTATAAATAAATGTGATACCATAGGAGTTTTGTTTCGATAACTGATTTTTATACTGTTTTAGTGTTTAAGTTGAATATACAGTGTTTTTTTTTTAATATAACAGCCTTAATCCTTTACCCTTTCGTGATCTTTTCGAAATCGGTGAAACGAAGTTTTCGTCTTCTTATTGTTGTGCTTTCATGAAGGAAACACAATACTCTCAAGCATAGGAATGAGCCATCACGCCAGTATTCGAACATTTGAATGAACCTCTCCTATTTCGCACCACTGTTCACCTTGAAACGCCCGGGTTACTAAAAGACATGCACACGTATATATCACACTTAAAATGTAACTATATTTACTTGTGTGTACCTGCATAAATTAGAAGTTTCACAGATTGATTTATTAAATGACACCATAATCAAGATTCGGATACGGGCAAGCTTGGTTTGGTACATTGAACATCTTTTAGTTTATAGTCTTTGTTATTTATATATATATATATATATTTATATATATTATATATATATATATTATATAATACTATACATATATATATTTATAAATTCTATATATATATATATATATATATATATATTATATATATTTACACCCCATAAAGCACCCACACACACCACTACAACCTTTAAACTTATCCATCCATACATACATACTCTTTTGACATTAAGCATATAATATATCATATCTATGTTTGTGTTTTATATAATTAACTGTAATTACAGATACATGATATTCTGTGTGTCCTGAATGCATGCGTTGTGTGTGTTGTTTGCCTATGAGTGTGCCTTTTCCTGCGTGTCCTGTAAGTCAGAGTGAAATGTTTCTTATACATGAACTTACCATGAATGACCTGTCTGAATAGTGTTGCTCTCTGATGCTTACCATTGAAGAACATGGCGAGGGCGTCAGTGGAGAGGGCGGTGAGGCGGCCCTAGTTCTGCGTCGCCGGCGTTGAATCATATCGACCGAAAGGGAAGGCGACTCGGGCTTCATCGTAGCGGACTCGAGGCACCAGACACACTTGCTTCTCATCATCGCACAGCGTATGAGGATGCCAAGGTCATCATAGAAAGGGATGAACACATGGTCATGGATGATGGTTTGTGGTGATGGGGATGATAGTGTGGTTATGGAGATGGAAGGGGATGGGAGAATATGGAGATTTACTCGCTCATAACCCATTTTCTCTCTCTGTCTCTGTCTTCTCTCTTCTCTAATCTGTCTGTCTTTCTATCCTCTCTATATCTCTCTCTCTTGTTCATTTGCTCTGCATACCTCATTTTTTCTCCTGCTCTATTTTCTGTATCCTCCACATCTTACTACATCCTTCCCCCATCCACTACCCCGCTGGCCCTCCACTACACCACTGCCCTTTCCGCTACACCACCTGTCCCATTCACTAACACCAATACATCATCACTACACCATGCCCCATCCACTACACACGCTGCCCCATCCACTACACCCCTGTCCCATCCACTACACCACTGTCCATCCATAGCCAATGCCCCACCCAAGCACCACTTGCCTCATCACTACACCCTGCTTTCATATACTACAACCCAGTTCCTCTACTCCCACTGCCTCATCCACTAGACCGCTGCCACCATCCACTACGGCACTGTCCATATACGCACTGCTCATTACTTCGATCGTTTTTGTTCGCTCCCCTCCACCTCCTCAGATCCGAAGCTACGCCAAAGGCTAACTTACGAGTCTGTGCGTTGGCTGCTGTTCGAGGCAGCCATCGTAGCCGTTGTTGCGTAGCTTGCGGTTGTTGCTAAAGCGTTGGCGGATGTCCTTGCTGCAGTTGGCGCTGCTGGTTGCAAGTTGAGCTCACTGTGCCTTGCTGCACGGAATAAGGCTGGAGGTTGGTAATGTGGGTGTGGTAGGCTATGTGTAGCACACGAAACTGCGAGTTGATGGCCGGAGACCTCCGTCGAGATAGTCCCAGGGATGGAGTGGGAGGAATGGCCCCTTGCAGAAACCTAGGGCTAATGGGGCAGATGAAGGCAGTCAGAGCTGTTGTGGCATGTGGGAGGGGGTGTAATGCGGTATGTCTGGAAGCCCTTTAACGGAAGAAAGGTGTGAGAACTAGCGGTCCTGGGGTTCAGGTGTTTAACCATATATATATAATGATATGATATATTATAATATATATATTATATATATATATATTATATATAGATATATATATATTATATATAATAACATATATATAGATCTATGTATTACAAATAAATAGATATATGCATATATATACCTAACATACCCCTACTACAACATATATGTCTGTGTATATGCGTGTGCATGTAATGTATTCATAAAAATCTAAATAAATATATATATATCTATATATTATATAATATATATATATATATTATATATATCTATATAGATTATATATATATATATATATATATATATATGAATATATTTATTTCTACCTATAAAATCTTTACATGTGTCTATACATGAACCGTATCATACTGACAAATTCGACAAGGTATGATGATAATTAATATCTTCACAATAACAAGAGATGTATTTGACCGTTATTCGATTGCGTTTCGTCCAGAAATACCTACACGAGAAATTACATATGAAATTCGTTGCTCGTAGATGTTGCTGGGACATTGGATAAGCTGAACCTGCGCCCGATGCCGTGTTGACTTACTCTCCGTCGCGATTCTGCTGCTATCCATAATTTTTCTTTTTGAGTTGTTCAGTCACTTTCTGGACCTAATTTCTGCGTCCTTCCAGTTTGGTAGATGTCCACTTCATCTACATGTACCATCATGGCTTTGAAGGTCTTGTTGACGGATTCCCTCGCTTTCATTGATCCTGGTGCTGAAACTACGGCCTGTTTTCCCCAAAGTAATCTGTATCGCAACGCTTGCAGTGTATGCGATATACAACACTACAAGGGTTCTTTCGGGCTGCTTTCTGGTCACGTTTAGTCATGTAATCTTTTCCCGGCTGTGCTGGCGATTCTCACTGTCGTGCCGAAGTATTGCTGATCGCCTGGGAAACGTTACTGACGGAAAAATGAGACAATTATTAGAAGAAGGGTGCGGGGTCTGCTTTTACAGTATGCTCTCCGCCTTCTTTCTGGGGTTTTAACAGGACCCTCGGGGTACTTGTGTTTCATGAAGAACTAATTATATGGGCACCTCATCCTCGAGAATTCAGGGGTGCAGATCCTCATTTCCTGAGGGAAGAGGCCAATCACAACACCAATTTCGTTTTTGTTGCTGTGGGGGGAGTATAAAGGATATAATCATCTTTATTCTTAGGCTTTCTGTAATACAGAGAAACGTAGGGCGTCGTCACCCCGATGGATCAGAGTGTCCCAGGAAAAGTATTTCTGATTCTCCTACCTCCTCCACGGTGAACTGGATTTTCTCGTGAACGGAGTTGAGTCGCGTTAGTGTAATGTTGCAAGCACGACCTCCTGGGGACAATGACGAGGACGTCATCTACGTTCGAGCCCTGTTGAATGCCTGCCCGATTAATATCCCTGTAATTATCACTCTCCAGCGTCCTCCATGAACACGCAAGCCATGACGGCACTCAAGGGGGAGCCCATGGCGAGACCACTAATCTGCTGGTATTCTCCCCAGCAAATTCGAAGTAGCCGAAGTCCACGCATAAAACTTCACCAAGGAGACGAAGTGGTGTCTCGGCAGCGGGAGTTCTGCGTCTGTCATGGAGCTGGTGACGCCTCTTCGACTGCCCGACTGCTCTTTCTGTGGGTACATTTGGTAAAGAAGGGATTTAACATCACAACACTGCAAGCTTTTTAATTTCTAAACCCAGAATTCTGAGACGTCTAATGAGGTCCCCCGGAGTTCTTCATGGTGGGAAGCACTGATTACCCCATAGCGCCCAGAGAGGGGTTTAGCCAAATACTTGCCAAACAATGGGGAGCGCTGCCAATGCCAGGTTTCGGTCTCAATCGGCCGCCTGGCTTGGTACCGTCGGGAGACCTCGTCATGACGGTTGCGGGGGCCTCTTTCCAGCAGGTGAAGTAGGGCGTTTACCTCGGCTGAACGCAGAAGTAAATTCCCTCGCCTTTTTCTTGAACCTGGCAGCCTCCATCTTCCCGTCACCTTTCGGTTACTCTTTCCTGTAAACAGAGAATCCGGAAGTAAATTGTTCATTTTGAGTAAATAATCACTTTTAATCCAAACAATCAATCCACGACTATTTATCAGTGCCTGGGTGAGGACGATGGTCTCGTCGTCGCGAGGTCCTTAAACGCGGAGATATATCTGCGTGGGATCCGCCGTGTAGGCGCGACGATGCATCAGCCATACAGCAAGCAGTGTCCCAGGACGAACCCTTTGTCCGACGGTCATATCGGTCCCAGCGGTGGTTTCGAGATGACGTAGTCCATTATCCTTCTATTTTCTTGCCCGTGCTGATTTAGGCCTAGCGAGAGGGCTTCTTTTTCCAAGGGAGTCAGGTGTTTGAAGGACAATGTTTTTGAGGAGATCACTACGTCCAGGCTTTTGTGTCAACTGCTTCTTTCTTCTTTCTGGCATAACATTAACTTCTCTTTTTGTTGCAGGGTCCTAATGGCCTCCACAAGGAAGGCCCCGAGCACTATCTGGAACGGATGCTCGACGATTTCAACTGGCTCGGAGCTGGAGGTGGCAATACTTGCTCTTGTCCATACTTATACACCAGAAACACATTCACTATAAATAGATAAATAATAAGTGGATTATATCTATATATATATATATATATATATATATATATATATATTATATAACTCCATGACATACATATATACACACACTGTAAACATAACACACACATACATATGTATGAATAAATATCTACCTATCTATTTATCTACGATTATCTATCTATATAACTATGTGAGTGTAATGTATGTATGTATTTATTTATATCTATTAGTATCATGTATATATATATCCATACACACAACACTATATCTATGTAATATTGTACATATTGTATAATATTTTTTTTCCATATACATGTGGTGTGTATGTGTGTGATGTATGTGTGCCTCTGACCCTGCCCACCTCTCATGCTGGCTACACCCCCAACAGCACGAGGCTCTGCCCCCTTGGCGCCTTTCTTCCCTCAGCCACACCTCCAACTGGCACTAAGCTCCGCCCCCACATAGAGGCACGGCCAATGGCATTCCAAGGAGGAGGGCAAGTGGGGCTCGACGAGGAGGGCCGCCAATTGGATCACAGCGGGAAGTCTCTCCATGGCTGAAGACGACGCTGCTCAGGGACCGGAGACTCGGAAGGAACAGAAAAGGGAAGAAGCGATCCAAATAAGACGAAGCAATAAGGGAAGAAT
This sequence comes from Penaeus monodon, assembly GCF_015228065.2. Lineage (NCBI taxonomy): Eukaryota > Metazoa > Arthropoda > Malacostraca > Decapoda > Penaeidae > Penaeus > Penaeus monodon. The sequence goes on from NW_023662993.1 coordinate 225,667, forward strand.
GAGACAAAGAAAGAGAAGACGAAAAGGGGAAGAAGCGATCAAAAGACGAAGCAATAAGGGAAGATGAGACAAGAAAGAAGAAGACGAAAAGGAAGAAGCGATCCAAATAAACAGAATAAGAAGAAATAAAATATAATAAAAGAAGAAAAGGAAAAGGATAATAAATGAACATAGTAATGGAATAATATATATATATAATATATATAATATATTAATATATATAATAATATAATTATATATTAATTGTAAGAAAAAACAGTACATGAAGACGATAAAAGTAAGAATTAAGAAAAAAGAAAAAAAAAGAAAGTGAAGAATTTTGAGAAGCATAAAAATAAGATTAAAACATAAGCTGGAAGGGAAGCGAAAATCAATAATCTGAGAATTGATTGCAAAAATAACTAGAAATATATAATGAACAATGAAATAACATCTACGGTAGTAAAAAAAGAAATAGATAAAATAAAGGAGAAATTCAGTAATAAAAGATATTGAATAAATGATAAGTACAATAGTATCAATAATAAAAAAATAATTACCAAATAATAAATACAACACTAAAATGATAAAAATATAAATAAATAATGAATACAATCATGAAAATGATAAGTGAATAAATAACAGATACAATAATAATTATATATCTAAATTATGAATAACAAACATAGAATAAAAATATTATCAATAATATGTAATAAACATAATGAATAATATACACTTATTCGCTTATCATTATCCTCTCCTTATTAGTAGGGATTAATGAGGTAATTAGTGCCCCGGCCGGATCATAATCATCTGCTGAATGGAGATTAGACATATAACCGTAATGATAAATTAACAAAGAAATTTATTATTACGGAATTTCAGCTGTTGACTGAAATCGTCCAATTACGTAATTTCAGCTGTTGACTGAAATCAAACGATTCAATTTAATAATAAACAATAGAATTATCAATTTCAAAATTTGTTCATTTTAATTGATTAGTCATCATGTATAATAATAAACTCGAAGATCACAATATACAAACAAAATCAGTAATAAAAACATGACTCTCTAATACAAGATGTATTTCATGCAGAGCCCAAAAGGAAAATACCCCCCAAAAAATTGGCTAAAACGTTTTGGACGAATGAAATCCCAAAAATTTTTGCCAATTTTTTGCATCCAGAAAAAAAACAATATAACAAACCAGAATGCCCAATGGTGGCACCCCTTGAATGGAAAATATGACAACCAGAAAAATAGGGCCCAACCAAAATGACAATTATACTACCATAAAAATAACAGTAATGATAATAAAAAACAATATTATAACAAACCTTTTATTATCATTATTATACTTATTATTTTATTATTTTATTTTTTCAGTTATGTTTTTTTTTTTTTTTTTTGGAAATTTACTAATAATGAAAAGAAATAATAATAATAATAAAATAATAATAATAAAATGATAATATAAAAAATAACAATAAAATTATTAAAAAACGAAAATAATAATAATGTAATAATAATGATAATAAAAAAAATAAAATAAAATTTAATAATAATAATAATAATATAATATCAAATCATCATCTTTTCATCATCATCATCATCATCTTTCCATCTCATATCATCGTCATCATCATCATCAAAAAATTTGCCCATAAAAATTTTTATCATTTTTATTGTCAGTTTAATCCCAATTCGGGAAAATTATTTATCTTATTGGGCCAATAATTCCCAAAAATCATAAAAGGGGAAAATCAAAAAAAAACTTTCAATTGGAGTATATTTCAAAAGGCTATTTTCCCACTAGATTTTCCCGGGCTTTGTCGATTTTTGGGGTTTTTTTTTTTTTTTAACCTTTTTTTTTATATTTTGGATAAAATTTCCCTGTTTTACCATCTTTATTATCATGATTATATCTTTAAATCGTTATTCATAATTATAATCATTAAAATTATATATATATATATAATATATATTTTATATATATATAAAATTTTATATTTATCCTCTTTTCTCTCTCTCTTTCTTTCTCTCTGTCTCTTTTTTTTCTTTTTCCTTTTTCTCTCTACCTCCTCCTTTTCCCCCTTTTCAGTCTCCCTCTTGCTCTTTGTTTTCTCTCTCCCTCCTCTTTCATTTTAGACATTTCGCTTGTTCCTTTTGACCTTTCTCTCACTCCCTCTTCCTCTTCTTTTCTCTCTCCTCTCCCCTCGTTTTGCTATCCCTATCTGCCTTTTTTTTTTTTTAGGTTGGGTAATATAAGGAAAAATTTGGGGTTGAGTTTTTTGGGTTTAAATTTAAGTTGTTCTTTAAAATTGGGTTAAAATCAAATCATAAGGGTATTTTGGCTAAAAACTTTGTGTTATGTTGGGTTTAAAATTTTTTTTATTTTATGTTGGGTTATGTTAGTTTACATTCAGGTTAAACGGGTTAGATAATGTTAAAAACTGTAATGGTTGGTTAGGTTAGAATCGTTATTTTAGGTTGGGTTAGGTTAGTTTTTGGATTAAATGGGTGTGGTAGGTTAGGTTGATAAGGCCGGGGTTTTAGTTTAATTTAGGTATGGTTTAGGGTTTTAGATTACTTTTTGATTTAGAATCGTAAAGTTGGGAAAAAGTTTAGAATATTAGGGTAGAACCCATTTTTTCTATTTTGGGGGCTTTTTTGAAGTTTTGGTTTGGGGTTAGGTTTACTGAGGTTGTAGGGCCTTTGGCTAGTTTAGGTTACATTTAGGTTAGACTTTTTTGGGTTAGGATCGTTAAGATGTTTAAAAAAGGGGTTTTGGAAATATTAAGTTGGGGTTTCAATCTTTTAATTTAGGTTAGGTATAGGTTGGTTTAGGTTGGGTTTAGTATAAGTTAGTTTAGGGGACGCTTAGGTTGGGATGTTGGGTTAGGCTAAAATTGAAAGGTTAGATTTAGCTGGGATCATAAGGGTTAAAATAAATTTTATTTTATTTCGGGCAAAGGTTTAGGTTGGGTTTCGGAAAATTTTAGGTTAGGTTACGTAAAAGGGAAACAATTGACTTTAAAAAGTTTTCTTTTTTGGGGGCCCTTTTTGGAAAATCCCAATTTTGAGTTTTCCATTTAGGAAATAAGGAAACCCTAAATTTCTAGCAATTGTTGACTTTTAACCTTCGAAAAATCCCCCTTTTTTGAATAGTGAAAAAAAATTTTCTTTTTTTAATTCACCTAAAAGCATGTTCAGTAATTGTATAGAATGATTCCTACTTTTAAATTTTTTCCGTTTTTACATGATCTTTTTTTTTACCCTTTTTAATAATGGGACTTTGGGTTTTCTATGATGACCCCTTACATTTTCCCTTCGTTGTTTCTATCCCCCAATAAAAAAAAAAATTAACCAAAATATTTTTGGGACGTTATATATAATATTTTTATTTATATTTTATATATATATATTTATATATTAATATATTATAAAATAATATATATATATAACCCCACTGGACATTTCATGTTTAAATTTGTAATATAAAAACAATCCCCCCTTCCCGAAGTTAGATCTGCCCAGGGGGAAAAATTATATAATATATAAAATTATAAAATTATATAAAATTAATATATATTTTAAAATAATATATTTTAAAAAAAATAGAGAAAGAGAAGAAACTGCATAAAGCTTTTTTAATTTTTTTAAAGGAATTCCAGTTCCCGAACCTCCCCTAAACAAATTTAAATATAACCAAACCCTCCCTTGCCCTAATGTACCCTAACCTAATTTTAAAAACAAAACTAAAAAAACAGGGACAAAACCCAAACCAAAAACTACACTAATAAAAAAAAAAACCAAATTTTAACTAGAAAACCCCTAACCAAACCTAATGTAAAAACATAACCTACCAAAAAAACCTAACCTAACCCTCTAAAAAAAACCCAGCTTAACCTAACCTACCCAACCAAAAACCTATCCTAAACCGAAATCTAACCCAAACTAATCAAAGGGAAACCCTTTGTACATTTTATTTTTTTTCATTTAGCATACATTTCCTTTTTAAACCATTTTATTTTTAAATTTGTGTGCGAATCCCCTTAAAGGGCTTACCTCTATAATTTCATTTTTGAGTTCTGAAACCATAATTGTTTACGGGATCCCAACCCCCTTTTGTAACTTACTGTAATTATAAAGTTAGCATAAATTTTAAGTTTTGCGGGGGTCTTTTTTTTGGGCCCCAAACATGGAGTCACAAAATGCGGAGGTCATAGCTTGGGAATTACGACACTTACGTTTAATTGGGTTAAGGTAGGTGGCATAGATTGGGTTTTGGGTTTATGAAAGGTTATCTTTGGGTGGGGTTTTGGCTTGGGTTTAAAGGTTTAGATTATCTCTTAAGTTTTGGGTTTTTAGGTTAGAATGCTTATTATTTCAGCATGTTAGATTATGCTTATTAGGTTAGGAAAAAGGGTTGGGAAAAGGTTGGGTTTTTGATTACATTGGAAGGGGAAAGGGGTTAGTTTGGCTTAGTTTAAATTTTTATTTTTAGGTTAGAATTGTTAGGTCAAGTTAAGTTGGGTTAAGTTTGGTTAGATTAGGTTATGTTTATTTATCGTTTTTTTGTTAGGTTAGTTGGGAAAATTTGGTTAAAAAAGGTTAGGGTTTTGGGCCCGGCTTTGATTTTCAGTTACATATAGGTAAAGAATGAAATTATACGAAATACATTCTTCAAATTTTTTAATTTCAAACTATATTTCGTTTAAAAAGAGAATATAAAAAATAAAACACACACACACACACAACAGGGTTCACAAAAAAGATTTCTTCAAAGGACTAAAAAAACAACATTTGGGAAAATGTCTAATGTTTTCCCACACATCAACTAAAATATACCTACCCGAAAATCAAACCTAAACCCAATTTAACCCAACCTAACTTTAAAATAGCCAAAACCCCCCTATCTTACGTCTTCAACTAATCCCCAAAAAAATCAATTAAATATAACCTAACCTAAAAATACCTGACCCTATCTAACATAAACCCAGCCTAGAGATAGCTAAAACCCCAACCTAAACCCAACTATCCTAACCAAACTAAACCTAACCAAACATAATAAAATATAGCCTAATCTAACAACCCAACATATTTAACCTAAACCCAAACCCAAACCCTTTAAACCCAACCCGAAAAGAAAAAAAAAGTAAACCAACATAAACAAAACAAAAGAAACACCATCCGTGTAACTTTTTCAAGGGATTTCCCTCGGTATTCCGACACGGGAAATTTTGACCTTTTGGGATTTAAAGCGGGGGACGCAAGATCGCAAGAATTAAAAAGTGAATACTGGAAGAAAAGGGAAAAGCGAATTTTTTTTGAATGAAAATCTTTGGGGCCGTGTAAAATTATTTTGCTTATACACTTTTTTTTTTGCAGATAAATTTCGAATACCTAGAAATATTCAAATTATTGCAAAAAAAGATAAAGATAAGCGTAAAGGGAAAAAGTAAAAAAAAATATGCCCGAAGGGTTTTGCCTTTTTAAAAAAGGGATAACCCCAGATGATTTTTAAACCCGAAATCCATTTCTTTTTTGTTTCAATAGTACGTTTCCAACAAAAAAAAATGAAAGGGGAAATGTTTTTGTTGCTAAATTTAAAAAAAAGTGTATAAAAAATTTCTTTGATTAAATTTTGGGTTTTGGGTAGGTTAAAAATTTTTTTTAGGGGTGGGTAAAGGGTTTTGGCAGATGGGTTTGGGGGGGGTTAGGTTAAAATTTGATTTCGGCTAGGGTTTTGTTTAAAACATTAGGGGTTTGGTTTTGGATTACTAGTTTAAAGGGTTTGGTAAGTTTTTTAGTTTAGGTTTTGGTTTGGTTTTTGCCATGTTTATTAGATTTTTTAGGTTGGTTAGGTCGGGTTTGGTTGGGTTCGGGGGTTAAAATGTTTTTTATTATTAAAAGATTGGGTTTCCTCAGGAAAAGGGGGGATTTTTTTATGTTTATTTTTTAGGTTAGGTAGATTTTAAAAAATTTTGGAAATTTCTTGGGGGAAAAAACCCGCTTTATACAAATTTTTTCTCTTTTACTATTTATTTCAATTAAATATTATGCTTGTATATCTGTATAAATCCCCTCGAAAAAACATACTTTTTGTGAGGAATTTTTTAATATTTTTATAAATTTTGAATTTAAATAGAAAAGGGATATATATATATATATATAATTTTATTATATATATTATAATTTGTTGTGTGTGTGTGTGTGTGTGGGTGGGGTGTGTATTGTAATAATATATATATATATATATTTTATATAAAATTTTATATATATAAAATATATAGATATTATAATATATAAAAGGGATGTATGTATTATGTATGTGTATATATGTATATATATATTATAATATTATATGGTATATTTTTATATTAAAATATATAATATATATATATATATATATATATATATATAAAAAATTATTTTTTTTTTTTTTTTTTTTTTTTTTTTTGGGGGGGGGGGGTATATATGGGAAAGGAAAAAACAATTTCCGTTATTATAAGGATAAACAATGAAACGGGAGAACGGAAAAAATTTTTAAACCTAGAAACCTACTAAACAATTTCTGATCGGCTTTGTAGATGAGTTGTTCGTTAATCATAGATCCCCAACTATAAAAAAATTAAAAAAAGGGAAAAAATTTATTATCATTTCTACCCAAAACCCCAAAATTTTTGAAGCTTCAAAAAACAACTTTCATTGCTATACTGTTAGAGTTCCCCTTTTACCTAAATCAATTTCCCTTTTGCCTAACCCAAAAAACCTAACCTAACTCAACTTAAAAATTTTGCCTAACCTAATCTAAAAACCCTCCGAACCTAATCTATAATCACCTACCCAAAATAACTATTTTAATTAAAATTTTTTGATTCCAATTTTCTAAGCTTACAATTTTAAACCCAACCCAACAACCCCAAAAAAATCATAACCCATCCCAACCTATATATAATTTAACCCAAACCAAAACCCAACACTACCATAAACCCGACTAAAAAAAACTGAACCCCAACTTAAACATTGCTAACCTTTTCTACCCTTACGATTTAACCCTTCCATTCTATCCTAAAGGTGACCTAAACTAAACAACCCATACCAACCTAAAACCAAAACCCAACCTAAACCCAACAAACAAAATAAAAGATTTACCCTAATTTTTTTTTTTTCCTTTTTTCCCTACTTTTTTAAACCCAACCATTCTAACCTAAATAAAAACCCAAAACTAAAATTAAAAGATTCTACCCTAAATTAACATTTTTAAAACCTTTTCCCTTTCTTTAATTCTAAAACTAACCATTCTAAATTAAACGTTACCTTTAAACCCCTACCTAACCTGACCAAACGTGACCTAACCAATCAATCCTACCCCCTAACTAACTTATCTTATTAACCATTATCTAGCTTAAACCCTTTAAACCCACCCAACCGAACCCCACCCAAAAAAACAATACCCTACCCAAACCCCTTTTTTTTTTAATCTTTCCTCAAACCCAAAATAACCTTTAAAATTCCTTTCACCTAACTAAGCTAACTTAACCCCGACCCAAACCTAAACCCAACCCCTTTAATTTAAAACTAACCTAACCCAACCCAAAAAAACGATTCCCAACCTAAAACCCAAAATAAGGTTTAACCTAACCAGAATTTTTTAAACGTAACTTTAATTTACGTTCTCACCTTTAAAATAACCGTCCTAAGCTTTTCCTAAAAATGTTAAACCCCAAAAGTAACCTAACCCAAAATAAAGATTCTATATAACAAAAATTTTTAGTCCAGGGCCAGCCCAGCCAAAATAATTATATATATTATATAAAATATATATATATATTAAAATTAATATATATATATATTATATTATATTTTATATGGGGTGGGCGTGTGGGTGTGGGGTGTGTTTTGTAAAATAAAACCCCACACACAACACAAATATTTTTTATGTATATATAAATATATATAAATTTTATATATATTTTATATATATATATATATACATATATATTATATATATATATATATATATATTATATATTATAATATAATTACAAATATAATATATATATTTTTTTTTTATTATATATATACTATATATTAATTTACTATTACACAATAATATAAAATATATATAATTATAAATATAATTATTATAAATATATATAGTATGTATGTATTAATGTTATTATATATATTTTAAATATATATAATATAATAATATAAAATTTATATATTATTATTTTAAAACGTACAGACACACAATACACATAAACACAAACACCATCCCCAAACACACACACACACACACCACACACATATGTATAATTATATAATATATAAAAATTTATATATTTGATATAGATAATAGATAGATAGATAGAAATGGAGGATAGATAGATAATAGATAGAAGATAGGGGAGGGATAGAAAATAGATAGTAGATAAAATAAAATTTTGGGGGTTTGTGTGTGTGTGTGGTGGGGGTGTTTTGGGTCTGTTTTTGTGTGTGTGTGTATATAAATAAAAATTATATATATAATTATATATATATATTATAATATAATATTTTTATGTAATTTTATATGAAATATTAATATATAATTAATAATATAATATATATATATATATAAATCCATACATGTATCATACTACAAAACCACCAAATAACACCCCCACACACACACACGCACCCACACACACAAAACACACACACACACCACAACACACCCCACACACCAACACAGTTTTTTTTATATATATATAATATTTATATTATATTTTTTTAATATATTATAATAATGTAAATAATAACAAACATATATATTAGTGACGCACAGACACACACATCACAAAAACAAAAACACACATCACACACACCAACAGATACACACACAACAAAACACACACACACACACCCCCACACAACAAACCCCACACCCCACAAATTATATATATATAATAATATATTAAATATATAATTATATATATATATATATATAAATATATATTATATTAATATATTAATATTATATATATATATTATATATATATATTGTGTGTGTGTGGTGTAGGAATATACATTACTATATATAATATATATATTTAATATTAATAAATATAAAAATTAAATATCATAAAATTTAAAAAACCACACCCCCACACACAAAACACACACACCACCCACACACCCACAAAACACACACACACACCACACACACACCAACACACACACACACAGCAATAAAATAAATATATATATAAAATATTAATAAATAAAATATGTTGTGTGTGTGTGTGTGTGTGTGTGTGTGTGTGTGTGTGTGTGTGTTGTGGGGTGTGTGTGTATATATATTAATATATAAATATAATATATATTAATATAATATATTATATTATATTATAGCACATATATACAATTAAAAACCCCCCCACAACCACACACAACACACACACACAAAATATATATATATATAAATATATTATAATATATAATTATTTTTATATATATAAAAAAATCTATAAGAGGGGGAATAAGTATATAAATTTATATATATAAAAAATTATTTTAATAATATATTTTATATATAGTTTATATATTATATAACATAATATTATATATAATATAATATATATATATATAGAATTATGATAAAACCACGGGGCAAACACATGAAAAAAGTGTTTGTTTAGATCTACAAAAATGTGAAATTATATAATTTGCCGTATTACATATAGTAGATACACACAACAACACCCACACCACACACACACCCCCCCCACACACACACACACACACCCCAAAAAACCCCACACAAAAAACACAACACACACACACCACACACACACACACACACACAAACACACTCAAATTTTAATATATATATTTTATATATATATATAAAATTATTTTTATATATTATTGGTTGGGGCCCGGTGGCCGGGGGTTTTAGAGATCGGACTCAAGACTATCACGAGGCAATCGAGTTCGAGGGCGAGTCACCGGCCGGGGGCGTTTTTTCCCTGGGCAAGGAATTCGCTCGAATGCCTAAATAGCCACTGGGGAGCAAGCCCAGCCCAAGTCAGTGTGGGCCCAAGCCGGATAAATAGGAGAATGTTGCCAAGGGACCTCCGGCACTTCCGTGGAAAAAACGGGGACCACCCCGAATCACTCCAAGAGCATAAACATGAAACACAAATTAAGTATCGCTTTGGGCCCGCGGGGTCAAAAAGACCTACCGTTAAAGAAAAAAATATATTGGTTATGTTAATTTGCAAAAAAACAAGGAAAACCTTTAGGTTTAGGTTTTGGTTTTGTTATTTAAGGTTTGGTTTTGGGTAAGTTTAGGATAGGTTTAGGATGGTTTAGGAAGGTTTTTGGTTTGGTTTAGGATAGGGTTTTTGGTTAGGTTTTTGGGTTTGGTTTGGGTTAGGTTTTGGGTTGGTTTTGGGTTTGGTTTGGGTTAGGTTTAGGGTAGGGTTTTGGTTTTTTGGGGTTTGGTTTAGGGGTTTGGTTTTTGGTAGGCTTGGGTGGTTTGGGTTAGGTTTTTGGGTTTTTGTTTTGGGTAGGTTTGGGTTAGTTTTTGGGGTTTGGTTTAGGATGGGTTTTGGTTTTGTTTTTGGAAGGTTTAGGTTTGGTTTTGGGTTTGGTTTAATAGGTTTAGGTTAGGTTTGGGTTTGGTTTTTGGTAGGCTTGGGTTTTGATTTGGGGGAGATTTTAATTTGTTTTTGGATAGGCTTTGGGGTTTGGTTTGGAAATTTGGTTTGGGGTTTTGGTTTGGGGTTTGGTTTTTGGTTAGGTCAGGGTTTGGTTTAGGGTTTGGTTGGTTTTGGTTTTGGATAGGCTTAGGTTTGGGTTTGGTTTAGGTTTGGTTGGGTTGGTTTTTGGTTGGTTTAGATTAGGTTTCGGGGGGAGGGTTTGGGAAGGCTTGGGTTAGGTTTGAGTAGGTTTGGGTTAGGATAGGTTTAGGGTTTGGTTTGGGGTTTGTTAGGAAGGCTTGGGGAGTTTGGGTTTGGTTAGGTTTGGGTTTGGGTTTGGGTTTGTTAGGGTTTTAGTTAGGTTTGGGGTTTGGGTTTGGTTGGGGTTTTGGGGTTTGGGGGGAGGTTTGGTTTTGGATAGGCTTGGGTTAGGTTTTGGTTTGGTTAGGGGTTGATTAGGGTTAGGTTTGTGTTTGTTTGGGTTCGGGGGTTAGGTTAGGTTTTGGTTAGGTTAAGTTGGGGGGTTAAGTTTTGGTTAGGTAGGTAGGTTGGGTTTGGTTTGGGTTTGGTTAGGTTAAATGGGGTTTGGTTAGGCCGGGGGAGTTTGGTTGGTTTTCGTTAAGATACATTTCTTTAAAAAAGATACCCTCCAAAACTACTCGGAAAGCATAAGACTATAAAAATTACATATATAGGGGTTTTGGTAGGCATGTGTTAGGTTTTGGGGGAGGTTTGGTTGGTTTAGGTTTGGTTTTGGTTTGTTTAGGTTAGGTTTGGGGTTTGGTTTGGGTTTTGGTTTAGGTTAGGTTTGATTAGGTTAAGGTTAAGGGTTTGGGTTTTGGTTAGATTTGGTTAGGGGTTGAATTTGGGAGGGGTTTGTGTTCGGTTGGGTTAAATTAGGGAGGTTTTGGGTTTGGGTTTGGGTTTGGGGTTAGATTAGGTTTGGGTTTGGTTTTTGGGTTTAGTTTTGTTAGGTTTAGGTAGGTTAAGTTAGGGTTTGGTTTAATTTTTTTTAGTTAGTAGGTTAGGTTAGGTTGGGGTTAGGTTAGGGTTTAAATAGGTTGGTTTGTTTCGGGGAGTTTTGGGTTTGGTTACGTTAAGATACATTTTTTAAAAGACCCCCCCCAAAACCCTACTGGAAAAAATGGACATATAAAAATCATATATACAATTTTTTATACTTAATTAACATTATATTTTTAAATGGTAGATGTTTTAAAAAGAAATAAAAACACACATACACACACACACACACACCACATACACACACACCACTCACACACACAAACACACCAAAACCACACAAAACAAAATATAATATATATTATATATAAAAGTATATAAATATATATAAAAAATACTATACATATATAACAATATGTACAAATAATATAACAAATTTTCATATTAAAAGATATATGCAGTAAAATAATAAATATGTTCATATATATAAATATATGCATATATTATAGTAATATTGGGAATTTTTTAAAGTAATATAGTATATTAATGTATATAGTATATTTAAATTAATATATGTTTTATATATGTATCAAATGTAATATTGATATATATATGAAAATTTTGATTAATATTATATAATGTATATTTAATTTTTATATTGTATATAATGTTTACTATATGTTTATATATGTGTATAATAATTTATATGTATTAATATATATGTATAAAATTTGTTATGTATATGTAATATATAGGGATTTGTATATATAAAAATATAAATTTTAATATATATATATATGTGGGGGTGTGTGGGGTGGTGTGTGGTGGTGTGTTGTGTGTGTGTCTATTTAATAGTTATATATATAAAAATTATAATATATATATATATAATATATATATATATAAATCATCATCTATTAAGGAGGTTATGTCTGAGCCGCGTGGTAACAGCATATACTAAATTGCATTTTTTTCACGTTGTGATCTCTTGGGTGATACGTGGAGGGTCCCCAGTTCCTTTTTCCAGGGGAGGTCCCAGTTTTTTTTTTTTTTTTTTTTTTTTTTTAGGAAATCATTCTCTCTTTTTTTATCCGGGTTTGGGCCCGCACTGATTGAGCAGGCTTGGCCACCCAGGGGGCTAGGCGGGGAAATCGAGGGTAAATTTCCCTTCCCCAAAGGGGGAAAAAACGGGGCGGCCGGTGAGGGGAACCCCGAACTAAAGATTGCCGTCTGACGTGTTGAGCCCGACCCCTCAACCATTGGGCCCCGCGGCTTGACGATCATGGGCTTCCAGATTTTTTTTGGCAATTTTGAGCGGTGGTTTCCCATTGCTTCCCCGGTGTTTTTTTTTTTTTTTTTTTTTTTTTTTTTTTTTTTTTTTTTTAATGAGTCCCATCTCTATTTACCCGCATGACGGGGGGGCGACTTGGTCCCCCGGGGGCTGGGGGCAATCGAGGGGAAGTCCTTGCCAAAAGGGAAAAAACAACGCGGGGGCGGTGACTCAAACCCCTCGAACTCAGTTTTGCCGTCGTGACAGTTTTGAGCCCGCGCTCTAACCTTCGGCCCCCGGGGGCCCCTTATCTAATTATATTTATATAAAATTTTATATATATATATTAAATATATATATATATATATATATTATAATAATATATATAATTATATAAAAAATTTTACATTATAATATATATATAAAATATTATATTATATATAAAATTTATAATATATATATAAATATATATAATTTTATATATATTATATATAATTATAATTGGTGTGTATATAATTTTATATAATTATATTTTTTAATATATATATGTGTGTGTGTGTGGTATATTATAAATTATTAATAAAATTATATCATAAATTTTAAAAATTTTAATATATATTATTTAAAAACTTTAGTATTTAAAACATTTTTATAACTTAAATTAATATTTCTCTATATACCCTATATATACATACTATATACATGTATATTAACAAAATATACATACATATATCTTATACATACATATATACAAAATAACATCATAAACATACATGTATACTAATAAAACAAACATATATACAACATTTTAACATACATATATGATTCTATATCTACATATATACATACTTGTAATATATATATATATCAAATATATACATACATTATCATGCATAAGGGGTTTGATAATCAACTATATGCAAAAATATATGCTTAAAATACATACATTATCATAATATTGCATACTTATAATCAATATACATACAATATACATACATATTACATACATATATACTACATATTACATGTTTTAATTACATACATACATATATATATATATATTATATTATTAATTATATATATATTATACATATATAAAACTAATTTTGTATGTAACATATGTGATATATATATTATGTTATATATTAATATATGTAAAATTATATAGTATAAGTATATATAAGCTATATAGTAATATATTATTATATGTATTAAATATGTATAATATATATAAATATTTATTATTTTAATAATATATATATATGTATAATATGTTATATATGTATTATATTTTAAATATATGTATTGTATATATTAATTATATATTGTATATATAAATATGTATATATTGAATTAGATTATGTATATATAATTATGTTATTTGTATATAATTTATTATGATATATATATTTTAAAATTTTTAAAATACATATATATGTATATATATTGTGGTGTTATACTTATAATAATGTATTAAAATTTTAATAGATAATAGAAGTAGAAGATGATAGATTGTTTTTATCCATATATAGATGAAATTTAACATATATGTATATTATTTATAATTTTAAAATATATTATATTTTATATATATATATGTATTATATTCATGTATTAGACACACAACAGGAAAAAGAACAAAGTAACCCACAGAAAACAACACGAAATATACATGTGTTTACTTTAAATAATACATTATACATAGAAGATAGATACATGCTACATAAAGATATATGGGAAAAATAGAAAGAAGAAGATAAAAAAAATAGATAGAAATATCATATAAATAAAGACAGAAGATAGGATATCGTTTTATACATATGTAACATATATACATAGAAAAAATAACCTTATATGGGGTATATATATACATATATAGTTTGTTTGTGTGTGGTTTGTGTGCGTGGTGCTGTTAGTGTAATCTATGTTGATAAGCTTTAGCCCCGAACAGTGAAACCTCTGTCCAAAGGGTAGGTGGTAAAAATACCCGTTTATTGGAAAAAAATTATTCTTATGCTAATTAGGTGTAAAAAACCTTTTTTAAGTTAAGATAAACACGAGCTCAGTTTTATCTCACTTTTTGATGTTTTCATCAGAATTTAGCCATAGGCATTGCGGGCCGAATTACTTACAATGTAAGGGAGGAGAATAAAGTCATTATTCATTTTAACAAATTTTACATAAACCCGGTTCAGTAATTAACCCCCCCACATCATCAAAAAGATTGCACACCATCATCATTAACACACATAATGTGACACATCATAAAAAGAATGAAATACATTAAGACAATAAAATAATTAGAAAGTGAACCTAAAAGAAAAAAAATTAAATTTAAAGCAAACCCCCAAAACCCGGGTCCTCCCGACCACCGACCAGGCCGCCAGCTCGCCCCTCAGACGTCCAAGTATTTTTCTGACCCCTTCCCGTTATTCACCTAAAATAAAGAAAGGTTTCAACCATGTCCTGTAAACCCTGAATGTGAATCTAAAACCCGAAAAGTGTACATTTTCGAACACCAATCCCCAAAGCACTCTTGCAAAGCAAAAACCCTTGTGGGGTGGGGAAAAACCGCGGGGTAAGGGCTCAGGAAGCAGACCGTTATAGCTCCACATTATCACGCCCTCCCCCTTTAAAAGAAAAAAAGATAAGGGACTTTTTTTTACTTATAACTTAAATACATTGTGGGAAATTACTTTTTTATAGTATATCGTGCTCAAAAAAAAAAAAAATAATATTTAATCTTTACTAAAATTATAACAAGTAAACCCCAAAATTGCAACAGAAACGATACATTGACAAAATACTTATACACATGGGGAATATCATCCCCCGGGAAAACATTTACATTTTTTCACTGACAACTCTGTGAACAAAACAAAAAATTTTTAAAAAAATCCACAAACACACGAGAGGGAAATGTATAAACGAATTACTTAAACATTAAATTTGGGTTTTTGATTTTGGGGGCATCGGCGATTTACATTTTCTTTGCCTTTTTTTTTTGGTGGACATCAAGGGTTTTTTTCTGTAAAAATCTAAGCTCCCCTCATGATTCTCTTGGTTTTTTAAAGCTCATTCTGGGTAAGAAAACCAAGGGGTTTTGGTCTGTGTAAAACTTTAAGGGAAACGAGGAGAAAGGGATAACTTCAAAATGTGAGTGCTAGAATGAATCAGAGTTTTTTTTTTATAGTAGAGTGTGTTTTTGGGTTTTCTAAATTTTTTTTTGAAAAAAAACAACAGGGTATCGTCCCCCTTTCCATCAGCTTGACACAAAAAAGCTCCCCCTCCGATATCGCTTGCATCTACATACAAGTAAAAAAGGTTCATGAAATTGGGGGGAAACGAGAACGGGAGGAACTAGACGCCTTGATCTTCGGATGCAGCTTCGCAGGATTTGGGCTATTTTAAAATTTCTTTTTTTTTAGCAATCTGTCAGCACAATCCGAAAGTTTTTCAGAATCTGCGAAATACCCTGCCATGCTAAGAAAAATCTTCACGCCGTTTTGTTTTTGGGACGGGTAATTTGTGGATTTACCCCGTATTTTTTGGGCCCACAGTATAGCCAAGTAATACCCTTTGGTTGGCAAAATCCCCTTTGAGTGTTTTTCCTCAATTTTTTCGTGTTAGCCTATCAAAAAAACTCCCAGCCTGGGTACATGATCCCACATTTGTATATATAATGTCATCATCAAAGGGAGCTTTACATTTTAATACCAGTAATTATTGTTTTAAACCCTGGAAAGTTGCAGGGGCTGTTCGAAGACCGAAAAGGGAGGGCGCGATAATGATAAACCCATCGTGCGTTCAAAAAAAGAGATGCGTTTCGCACGTTCTGCAGAGGAATTTGCAATAAAACCCTTTAAAGATCAATTTTTGGTTTAAAAATTTAAAAATTGCTACAGATCAATGCAAAGGCTATCCCGGGAAAGGAAACTTCATCTCTAGTTAATGCATTCCACGTCTGAAAAAAGTACAGAAACGCATAAACCCTCGCTTTCGGGATAATATGCGGGAAAACTCTCTCCTCTCTGTCTCTCTCTCTCTCCCCTCTGGCTCTCTCCTCTCCCCTTGTCCTTCGCCCCCCCTCTCTTCGCTCCCCCCCCCCCTTTTCTCTCTTCTCTCCATATCCCCTCTCTCTTTTCCTCTCTCTTTTTTTCACACTCCTCTCTCTCTCTCTTTTTTTTTTGACCCCCCCCTCTCTCTCTGTTATATTATTGTTTTTACTATTATTATTGTTTTTTATTAGTATAGTTGCAAAATAATATTTTAATGCAAAATTTCAAAAGAATTATAAAATTGCAATAATGATGATAAAAAATTTCAAATGATGATGTGATAGCGATGATATGATGATAATTATGATAAAGATGACGAAACGATAATCATGCTGATAATCATGATTAATGAGATAATATAATCCCTATATAATAAAAAAGTAAAAAGAGAATTTTTTCCAAAATCGAAAAACGGTAAATCACGAAATATAGCAGTTATTAGGGCAAAAATGATAATAATTACCAGAATTCTATTAATGATGACAATAATAATATAAAAGTGAGAATAAAGAGAATTTGGGTAACATTTAATGATGTGATGATGATAATTAAAATTTTTATTACATATTATTTTATACATTATTACTTTTCTAATATTATTATTGTTTTTTATTATATTATTATTGTTGTGTTATTTTTTATCATTATTTTTATTATTATTTTTATTATTATACTATTACTATTATTTTATTTTTTTTTATTATTATTATTTTATTTCATTTAATTTTTAGTATTATTGCCAAAAAATATATTATAACTGTAATAAAAACAATAATAATAATAATAATAAAAAGCATAATAAAAACAAAATAATCGTTATAATATTGATTTACTATTTTCATTATCATTTTATTATTTTTTGGGATATAATTCAAAAAAAATATTATAACAGTAATAATTACAGTAAGAACGATATTCTTAAAATAATGATATAAATAATTTTAATAAAATCGTTATTATTATTTTAATGTTATACTTTTTTTGTTTTTATTAGTTAGTTGGAAAAATTTAATTTAAACTGCAAAAATTGCAATAAAATGTAATAAGTGCAAAAATGATGAAATAATTTCAATAATGATAAAATGATGATCATAATGTGAAAATGATGATCAAATGAGAAAAAGATGTCATAATGTGAAAAAAGATGATCATAAGAAAGATGAAAAACGATAATATGTGATAATCTAAAGATGATATAATAAAGGAATTGTGTCTAATAATATAAAAAAAAAAATAAAATATTCCCAAAAGTCGAAAAGCGGGAAAAACTAGCGAAATAATCTTTGAGAGAGACTCCAAAAACCTTTTTCTTATAATAGTTTTTTTTTTTTACAATGATAAAAATTACCAAAAGTATTTAAACATGACAATAATGATGTAAAAGTGAGAATAAAAAGAATTTTGATAAAATTTTATAATTTTTATTATTATTATTTTTATTAATATTTTCATTTAAAATTTATCATTATATTAATCATTATTTTTATTTTCTTATTTTATTATTGTTATTATTTATTATTATAATTATCATTATTATCATAATTATTATTAGTTATTATTATTATTCTATTATATTATTTTTATTATTATTTTATCATTTTATTGTTATTTTTATTATTTTTATATATTTTATTATTATTATTTAATTATTATAATATTGCAAAAAATATATATATAAGTTATAGTACAATAATAATAATAACGTTAATATTGTTTTTAATATTTTTTTTGTTATTTTTATCATTAAAATTTCTACAGTAGTATAATTTCAAAAAAAAAATTATTAAACATAAAAATTACAGTAATAACGATTAAAAATTAAAAAAAAAGAATAAATAATTATTATAAAAATCCTATTATTGTTATTATTATTTTTATTAATTGTTATTTTTTGTTGTTATTAGTTTAAAGGAAAACATAATTTTAACTGCAAAAATTGCAATAAAATTGGTAAAAAGTGCAAATTGATGATAGTAATTGCAATAATTGTAATATTTTGTAATGATGTAAAGGATAATGAGATGGAACGATAATAATGATGAGAATCAGA
>NW_023662994.1:0-2500 GCF_015228065.2 Penaeus monodon
AATTGCAATAATGATGTAATGATGAAAAGGGTAATGATGATAATGATGATAATGAGTGATAACGATTAAGTGATAATCTATAAAATATGAATAAAGAATTGTGTCCCTATATAATTAAAAAAAAAAGAAAAAAAAATCCCCAAAAGTCGAAAAGCGGCAAAACAGCGAAATTGCCTTTTGAGAGTAACTCCAAAATGCGTTTTTTTTCCCTTTTTGGTGATTTGGCATTATTAGGGGGAATAAGATAATAAATTCCGAATTTATTAATCATACAATAAGATGATAAAAAGGGGAATAAAGAGAATTTGGTAACTTTTTGAATTTATTTTTAAATTTTTTTTATTTAAATATTTTATTATATTATTATTATTATTATTATTATTATTATTATTATTTTTATTATTAATTATTATTATTATTATTTTTATTATTATTATTACTTTAATTATTAGTATTATTGCCAAAAAATTATTAATACTGTAATAATAAATAATAATAATAAGTATAATTATAAAATACGAATTGTTATAATTTGTTATTAATATCATTATTGTTATTATTATCATTTTTATTATTTTTATGGTAGTATATTGTAAAATAATTTATAACAGTTAAAAATTTCAGTAATAACGATATTTAATTAAATAATGATATAATAATGATTATAAAAACGTTATTATTGTTATTATTATTGTTTATTAAATATTATTATTGTAGTTGTTATTAGTATAGATGTAAAAATATTATAAACTGCAATAATTGCAATAATATGATAATTATTGCAATAATGATGATAATAATTGAAATAATGATGATAATGATGATGATAATGATGATAATGATGATAATGATGATGATAACGATAATAATGATGATAATCATGATAATAATGATGATAATAACAGGAATTGTGTCCATATATAATAAAAAAGGTAAAGAAAAAAATCCCAAAAGTCGAAAAAGCGGCAAATCTAGCGAAATATAGCCTTTTGAGAGTATACTCCAAAATGACGTTTTTTCCATTCATTTGATGATTGGCAATTATATGGTAATAATGATAATAATTACCTGAATTCTATTAATCATGACAATAATGATGATAAAAGTGAGAATAAAGAGAATTTGGATAACATTAGATCAAATATAACTCTATTATAATATATATTATTAAACATTCATATCATTATTTATTATTATTATTTATTATTATTATATTATTATTATTATTATTATTATTAAATATATTATATTACTTTAAATTATTGTATTATTGCCAAAAATATATTATATTATAACTGTAATAATAAAAATAATAATAATAATAAGTATATTTATAATAATACGTGATTGTTATAATATTGTTTATTATATCATTATTGTTATTATTATCATTATTATTATTTTTACTGGTAGTATAATTGTCAAAAAAAATATTATAACAGTAATAATTACAGTAATACGATATTAATTAAAATAATGTATAAAAAATGATTATAAACGTTATTATTGTTATTATTATTGTTATTACTATTATTATTGTAGTTGTTATTAGTATAGATGTAAAATAATATTATAACTGCAATAATTGAAATAATGATAATATTGCAATAATGTATAATATTGCATAATGATGATAATGATGATGTATATATGATGATAATGATGATAATGATGATGTAACGAAATAATGATGATAATCATGATAATATGATGATAATAACAGGAATTGTTCCATAAAATATAAAAAAAGGTAAAAGAAAAAAATCCCAAAAGTCGAAAAAGCGGCAAAATCTAGCGAATATGCTTTTGAGAGTAACTCCAATGACGTTTTTTTCATTCATTGAATGATTCTGGCAATATATTAGGTAATGATAATAATTACCTGAATTTTATTAATCATGAAAAATAATGATGATAAAAATGAGAAAAGAGAAATTTTGGGTAACATTTGAAAGATTATTTATTATTACTATTAAACATATTAGTTTATTATCATTATTAAATTATTATTTAATTATTATTATTATTATATTATTATTATTATTATTATTATTTTATTATTATTATTATTATTATTATTGTATTACTTTATTATTAGTATTATTGCCAAAAAATATATTATAACTGTATAATAACAATAATAATAATAAGTATAATATAATAATACAATTGTTTTTAATATTGAATTTAAAATTTAAATTTTTTTTTTTATTTAAAAAAAAATTTTTATATATTAAATTAAAAATTAAAAAAAAAATAAATAAAATTAAAAAATTTTTATTTTATTATTTTTATTATATTATTTTTTTTTTATTAGTATTTTTAAAAATATATTAAAAATGAATAATTAAATATTAATTATTAAAAATAATAAAAATTGAAAAATATTTTTAATAAATAGATATTTATATAAATTTTTTTAACGGTATAAAATTTAAAAATTTTTAAAAAAAAATTCAGAATTTGTTAAAAAATTTAAAAAAAGGAAAAAAAAAAATGA